>NW_017670692.1:62606-143879 GCF_001879085.1 Nicotiana attenuata
GGCATGCCGCCCGATAGAGATATTGATTTTGGCATTGATCTGTTGCCGGGCACTCAGCCCATTTCTATTCCTCCGTATCGTATGGCTCCTCCTGAGTTGAAGGAGCGGTTGCAGGAATTACTTGATAAGGGTTTCATTCGGCCTAGTGTATCACCTTGGGGTGCTCCTGTCTTATTTGTGAAGAAGAAGGATGGTTCCATGCGTATGTGTATTATTTATCGCCAGTTGAACAAGGTTACAGTGAAGAAATTGTATTGATGACCTGTTTGATCAGTTACAGGGTGCTTGTGTGTTTTCTAAGATTGACATGTGTTCAGGCTACCATCAGTTGAAGATTCAGGAGCCAGATATCCCAAAGACTGCCTTCAGGACTCGGTATGGTCATTACGAGTTCCTTGTTATGTCATTTGGGCTGACTAATGCCCCAGCAGCCTTCATGCATCTGATGCACAATGTTTTCTGGCCATATCTCGACTCATTTGTGATTGTCTTTATTGGTGACATTCTGGTATATTCCCGAAGTCGGGAAGATGATGAGCAGCACTTGAGGATAGTGCTCCAGACCTTGAGAGAAAAGAAACTATATGCTAAGTTCTCAAAATGTGAGTCTTGGTTGGATTCCGTGGAGTTCTTGGGTCACGTGGTCTCGAGTGAGGGTATTCATGTGGATCCGAAGAAAGTGGAGTCAGTGCAGGGTTGGCCCAGACCATCCTCAGCTACAGAGATCCGCAATTTTCTTGGTTTGGCGGGTTATTACCGTCGATTTGTTTAGGGGTTTTCATCTATTGCAGCACCTATGACCAGACTGACCCAGAAGGGTGCTCCGTTCCAGTGGACGGAAGAGTGCGAGGAGAGCTTTCAGAAGCTCAAGACAGCTTTGACTACAGCCCCAGTTTTGATATTGCCTACCGGTTCAGGGTCTTATACTGTCTATTGTGATGCCTCGAGAGTTGGCCTTGGAGCGGTATTGATGCAGGACGGTAGGGTGATTGCCTACGCGTCCAGATAGTTGAAGATACATGAGAAGAATTGTCCTGTTTATGATCTTGAGTTAGGTGCTATTATTCACGCCTTGAAGATCTGGCGTCATTATTTGTACGGTGTGCCTTGTGAGATCTATACTGACCATCGGAGTTTGCAACATCTGTTCTAGCAGAAGGACTTTAATTTGCGTCAGAGGAGATGGCTAGAGCTGCTGAAGGACTATGATATCACTATTTTATATCACCTGGGCAAAGCCAATGTGGTGGCCGATGCTTTGAGCCGCCGGGCAGAGAGTTTGGGGAGTTTGGCTTATTTACTAGCAACAGAGAGGCCCATGGCGATGGATGTTCAGGCCTTAGCCAGCCAGTTTGTGAGGTTGGACCTTTCGGAGCCCAGTCGGGTTCTAGCTTGCGTGGTCTCTCGGTCTTCCTTGTTTGATCGTATCCGGGAGCGTCAGTTTGATGACCCTCATTTGCTTGTCCTCAAGGACAAGGTGTTGCATGGCGATGCTCGAGATGTGATTATTGGTGATGACGGGGTATTGAGGATGCAGGGTCGAGTTTGTGTACCCAATGTTGATGGGCTTCGGGAGTTGATTCTAGAGGAGGCCCATAGTTCGTGGTATTCCATTCATCCGGGTGCCGCGAAGATGTATCAGGATTCGAGACAGCACTATTGGTGGAGGCGGATGAAGAAAGATATAGTGGGGTTTGTAGCTCGGTGCCTTAATTGTCAGCAGGTGAAGTATGAGCACCAGAGGCCGGGTGGATTGCTTCAGCAGATAGAGATTTTGGAGTGGAAGTGGGAGCGGATCACCATGGACTTCGTATCTGGGCTCCCACGGACTTTGAGAAAGTTCGATGCCATTTGGGTTATTATGGATCGGCTGACCATGTCCGCGCATTTCATTCCTGTATGTACTACCTATTCTTCGGAGTGGTTGGCGGAGATTTATATCCGGGAGATTGTTCGTCTGCATGGTATTCCAGTTTCTATCATTTCAGACAGAGGTACTCAGTTCAAATCGCGATTCTGGAGAGCCGTACAACATGAGTTGGGTACTCGGGTGGATTTGAGCACAACATTTCACCCTCAGACGGACGGACAGTCCGAGCGCACTATTCAGATTCTTGAGGATATGCTCTGTGCGTGTGTGATTGAGTTTGGAGGGTCTTGGGATCAGTTCTTGCCATTGGCGGAGTTTGCCTACAACAACAGCTATCAGTCCAGCATTCAGATGGCACCGTATGAGGCTTTATATGGTAGGCGGTGTATATCTCCGGTGGGTTGGTTCGAGCCAGGTGAGGCTAGATTATTGGGCACAGACTTGGTACAGGATGCCTTGGAGAAGGTGAAGGTGATTCAGGATAGACTCCGTATAGCCCAGTCCAGATAGAAGAGTTATGCGGACCGGAAGGTTCGTGATGTTTCCTACTTGGTTGGAGAGCGGGTTCTGCTTCGGGTTTCGCCTATGAAGGGCGTTATGAGATTTGGGAAGAAAAGGGAAGTTGAGTCCGAGGTTTATTAGACCTTTTGAGATATTGAGGCGTGTTGGGAAGGTTGCTTATGAGCTTGCCTTACCTCCCAGCTTGGCAGGAGTCCATCCGGTATCTCATGTTTCGATGCTCCGGAGGTATCACGGTGACCCGTCGCACGTGTTGGATTTTAGTTCAGTCCAATTGGACAAGGATCTATCTTATGTTGAGGAGCCAGTGGCGATATTGGACAGGCAGGTTCGAAAGCTGAGGTCAAAGAACATTGCATCAATAAAGGTTAAGTGGCGGGGTCGCCGGTCGAGGAGGCGACCTGGGAGACCGAGCAGGATATGTGTAGCCGTTACCCTCATCTTTTCACTACTTTAGGTATGTCTCTATGCTCGTTTGAGAACGAACGAATGTTTAAGTGTGGGAGGATGTAACGACCCGGCCGGTCGTTTTTTAGATTTTACGCCCCGATCCCCTATTAAATACTTCCCCCGTGTTTATTTCTGCTATTTTGAATTGCCGAGATGTTCGGTTTTGAGTTTCGAGAGAGTTTTGGGACACTTAGTCCCTAAATGAGAGCTTAAGTGTTGGAAATTTGACCGTAGTCCGAGCAGTGTAAAGACGGCCTCGGAATGGAATTCCGATGGTTCCGTTAGCTCCGTTGGGTGATTTCGGGTTTAGGAGCGTGTTCGGATTGTGTTTTAGAGGTCCGTAGCTAAGTTAGGCTTGTAATGCCGAAAGATGGATTTTTGAAGTTTCCGGTTCGATAGTAGATTTTGATCCGAGGGTCGGATTGGAATTCCGAAAGTTGGAGTAGCTCCGTAGTGTTGAATGTGACGTGTGTGCAAAATTTCAGGTCATTCAGACGAGGTTTGATAGACTTTTTGATCGAAAGCGTAAATTTGAGTTTTTGAAGTTCTTAGGCTTGAATCCGATGTTAAATTGGTGTTTCGATGTTGTTTTAGGTGTTTTAAGGGTTGGTATAAGTTTGGACAGTGGTATTAGACTTGTTTGTATTTTTGGCTGAGGTCTCAGGGGTCTCGGGATGGTTTCGGAAGGTTGACGGAAGCATTGGGAGTTAATTGAGCAGCTTCATCTGTTGGTTTTCTGTCATAACCGCACCTGCAGTTGGGTCCCGCAGGTGCGGCGCCGCAGAAGCGGCTATTGGACCGCAGAAGCGGAAATTTGGTCCAGCTCCAGGAGCCGCAGGTGCGGAAAGTGTGTCGCAGAAGCGGAAAATTGATTTAAGTGAGAAGTCGCAGGTGCGACCTTCGCTCCGCAGAAGCGGGACCGCAGGTGCGGTCCCAGGACCGTAGATACTGTTTTACTGGGCAGAAAAGGGGCATAATCGAGGGTTTTGTTCAAAACTTGGAAAAATCAAATTTGGAGCTCCGGGTAGGGCGATTTTGTGAGGTTTTTGAAGAGAAGATCATTGGGTAACGATTCCTTGTTCCTTTCTAGTTATATTCCATTAAATCTTAGTTTTGTCATTTAAATTCGGATTTGGAGATGAAAATTGGGAAAAATGGGAAGAAAGTTCTTAGACCTAGAATTCGAATTTTGATGGGGAATTTGACCTTGGATTTGGATAATTTTGGTAAGCATGAACTCGTGAGAGTATGAGGATTCTAAAAATATAAATTTTACCCGATTCCGAGACGTGGGCCCGAGGGGCGTTTTGGTCATCTTACCTAATTTCGCGTATTAGCTTAAAGTTTCTTTGTAGAATCAGTTACTTGAAGTATTATTTACATTATGCAATTGGATTGAATAGATTTGGTCTATTTGGAGTCGAATACTCGTGGCAAGAACGTGGTTTCGGGTTGATTTTGAGCTGGTTCGAGGTAAGTGGCTTGCCTAACCTTGTATGGGGGACCTTCCCCTTAGGATTTGGTATTATTGATGTTTGAAATGCCTCGTACGTAAGGTGACGAGTGTGTACTTGTGCAAGTTGTTGAAAAATCTGGTTTTCCATTAAGTACTTAGAATTATGTTTTCCTTTCCTGTTTACACTACTTGCAAGTTAAACCTGTTGTTAGCTTAGGGAAGCATATCTAATTGATTTAACAGCTTATTTGTTCTACTGCCCTAGTTGAATTATGTGCAGCATGCTAGGTTAGAAATACCCGCTTTACCTTGGTGTGAAATTTGATTGAATTGAGTATTATTCGTGTTGCTGCTGTGTATTTACTTTGGGACTACGGGACGGTATCCCGGAGATCCCCCCCTGTATGTTTACTTTGGGACTACGGATTTGTATTCCGGGAGATCCCCCCTGCACTTTTACATTGGAACTACGGTATTGCACCCAGTAGATTCCCCCGGTATTGAGTATTTATATTTGGGACTACGGATGTGGTATTCCGGTAGATCCTCGCGCATTTACGAGTTGGACTACGGGACTACACCCGGGAGATCCACTGGATATTTATATTTGGGGACTATAGGACGGTATCGTGGGAGATTCCCCAGCTGTTTACCTCTGCGTTGAGCTGTATTTGTTTACGTGATTACTTTGTCTCTGTTTCAGTTGTCATCATCCTTTATATCCTGTGTTACTCTTACTGCTGTACTTTTTATACTGTTCTGTTTTACACTGTCGAACTTTATATTTTATTTAACCTCAGTAGGGCTCTGACCTTCCTCGTCACTACCAGACCGAGGTTAGGCTTGGCACTTACTGAGTACCGCTGTGGTGTTCTCATGCCCTTCCTGCGCATGTTTTTCATATGCAGATCCAGGTACCTCTACTCAGACTTACCATCCTTGAGGCGAGGCGATCCTTCGGAGACTTCGAGGTATATCTGCCGCGTCCGCAGACCGAGGAGTCTCTCTCCATTCTCTTTTGTAGTTACATCCCTTCTGTATTTACTTTGTTTTAGACATTCTGGAGTTAGATCACTATGTTGTATTCTTAGCTTGTGATTTCATGAGATTCCGGGTTTTGGGAAAAGTATTAGTATTCGAGAGTTGATATGGTGTATGTCGAGCGGCACTATTAAACACTGTTTTATTCACTATTTTTGGTTTTACTTGTTTTCTTCCGCAAATTGGTTTATTTTTTGCATTATTAGGCTTACCTAGTCGTAGGGACTAGGTGCCGTCACGATGGTTCACGGAGGGCGAATTGGGGTCGTGACAGTGGTAGGGTCATGAGGTGGATGTTGATTTGAGGATAGTTGGTGGTATGAGAGACTATGTGGTTCGTATCGGGTTTCCACTCAGTGGAAGGTACATACTATCATTCAAGGCACTGGAGGAAGCGAGTTTGACTGTCACGAGGATGGACATGCGCTCAGTAGATGATTTGAGGTATCTTATGATTGGTGTTGTACGAGCTATGAAGGTTAGTATTATGGATCATCGGATGTTGTGTCTTATGGCTTCGCGCCAAGTGGGGGAGTCCACTATTGACGATCAGATTACAGGGTCATGTGCTATATCAGTTTTTGCCTGAGATGTATATATATGGTATTGATTGTATATGATTAAGATCTAAGATTGCATAGGATAATGCTGGGACTTGTGATATTTCTATGTTATTAATAATTCTACATTTCAGTATTAGAAAGGTCAAAGAAGCAACTTCATATTCATAGAAGGTTTCTTTAGCGTGGGTATCTCGGTTGCGACATTATGGGGTATTTCAGAGGGAATGCAGTGGTTTATGAGCTTATGGGCTACGTGGCTCATGCTAGGATCTTCTGCATTGAGCTTTGGTTTTGGGATCGTTGTGTACCAACAAGGAGAAGTGTTACCCGAAAAAAAAGTCGAGGAGGATCCACAGAAATGGGTCAGCTCGATGGTGTTGGATCAGCATAGCAATAGAGGTAATTTGTCCTTTTGGGTGGTAATTCTCTACCTGTGTTTGTGGCAGTACTCTTAGGTTGGAATGTTTGCTTGACTTGGTTGAGTTAGGGAGATTCGATCCTGATGGCTTAGTTATGTGCGGGCGGGTCTCAGAGAGTTAGCAATGGTGTCGACCACGGCTTGAGCCGGCTATCTGCTACTGGCATAAGGAATTTGTTGTGCATTATGGTTTTCTCCTGGATGGATATTCGAAGTTAAGAGAATGCTGGCATTACTGGATATCGCATGTGAAGAGCGTGTATTTTAGGAGGGCACCTTGTGTTTTGGTTTGCGGATGCTTGTGACTAGTGGTACGGTTATTGTCGTGTTTTGGGGCTTCAGAGGTTTAGGTTTATCTACGCGGTATGGAAGATATATGTGGGTGTTTCCGTAAGATGATGGAGTGTGAATGATTTATCAGCCATTTGTGTAGCGTAGTTGATATCGGGAATGTACATTCTGGTATTCGCGAGGTTCCGGGACTGGATGTTCTCGTAGGCGAACTAACCCTTGATTGCGGATTGTGAAGAAATGTTGAGAATATAATAACTAATAGTGTATGTTATGGATAGGTTGCTATAGACTTTCGGAAGGTTATTTACCTATTTGAGAATGATCGAAATTTAGTTTGGGGGCTATTTGAAAGCCAATGAGAATGTGTATTCCATATTACGTCAGGTTTGGTTACTCTTATGAAATTGATATCCGGGGTTTAGTACCGAGAAAATGGATGTTATTTGTGCCCTGGTCTGTGTTATGTGCTTCTCTCTTATGCTATGATGGGTTGTGAAGTTATATGATTATTCGCACGTGTGTTGTAATTCTATTGAGGCCGTATGGCGATATGGGTAAGATGGCCCTTGTGATGTTGATTTGCTCATTGCACCTTCGTTGTGCTTGCCTTGTATTATTTCTGTTCATCTTCTCAGAGTTATATTTGTGCTCTATCGTATTTGTTGTTGGCATACATGTGATCAGTGAACGCGAGCACTTTGGCTCGAAGGGTATCCCTATGTGGATTGATATATCTGGGATTGGGTTGCACGCCGCAATGGATGTTATGTGGGATACCCTTCCTTGTGTTTATTTTGTGTTTTGTTTTCCCTCTGTGGGATGAGTTAATGAAATTGTACTTTTGTTGTTATATCCGTTGTATTTGTTAGATAGTCTTTGTACCTTGCTTTCTTTCTATTATTAGATATTGTCTTTCTGAGTTATTGCTTGATTGGTGTATGGATCGTGTTGTGTGAGAGTCTATGTGTTTGGTGTGACTTGTTAGTGGGCTGCTTGTATGGGCTGAGATGAGGTTTCTAGACCTAAGATTTGCACTATCGTATCAAGATGCGGAATATTTTGAAGAATGATGCTATATTTCTGCTCAGAATTGGGCTATGGTCCTTGACGAACGAGAGAGCTTCTTGGCTTGTTGATTTCATGGGTGGTTATGAGTTTCTGCATATTTCTTTTATCATAGGCAGCGTTGCGGAGGTCCGGAATAAGGTTTTATTCTATATGAAGTGTATTACCGGTACCGAGATTGCTATTGGGCAGCTATGGTGGTCGGAAGTTACTGCTACGGACATCTGAGTTATGAAGAATATCAGGTGATTACACTGTGGGTTGAAGTAGTGACTTAATCCAGCTTATTCAGGTTTATATACTGTATTGATGCGAGATTCCAGTCTTATGATGAGTTGCAGCTGTTGAGGATTGGGCCATGTCCTAAGGTTTATGGACTAAGGATGAAGTAAGATCTTCAGTTAAGTTGCGTTTCCAAGCCTACGTGGATTGGGGTGACATGGGATCACCCTCGGGTATATGTATGGTGAGCTCCTACAGTAATTTGATAGCTTTGAAATGACTCTTCGCACGTTCGAGGATGAACGTGTGTTTAAGTGGGAGAGGATGTAACGACCCGACCGGTCATTTTGAGCAATTGCGTCCAGTTCGGTAGTTTAAGGTCATAAGTAACTTCACATAGTGTATTATGACTTGCGTGCATGGTCAGCTTTGGTTTTGAGTGATTCGAAATTGATTTTGAAAGAGGACTCCCACTTGAGAAGCTTGAAGTTGAAAGAGTTGACCAAGTTTCACTTTTGAGTATTTGATCTCGGATCGGAGTTTTAATGATTCTGGTAGGTCCGAATGGTTTCGACACCATTTGGCGGAAGTTGGCAATTTAAAGGTTTGGTTTCCTAAGTTTGACCATGGTTTGACTTTAAGGCTATCGAATTTGGATTTTGGTTTCGAAAATTGGAATAGGTTCATTTCGTCATTTGGAACTTGCCTGCAAAATTTGGTGTCATTTGGAGTTTATTTGATGTGGTTCGGACGTTTGGTTGCAATTCTAGAAGTTCTTGAAGTTCATTGTGATCTTCATGCGTTTTTGCATAATTTGTGATTATAGATGTTATTTTGGTGTTTTGATCGCTCAAGCGAGTTTGTTTATGTTTTTAGACTTGTGTGAATGTTTGGTTTAGATCCTTGAGGGTTGGGATGAGTTTCGGACGCATTTCGGAGTGTTTTGAAGAAGGTTCCGATTTGGTGGTGTCTCTGTTCTCGCATTTGCGAGGTTTTCATCGCATTTGCGATGTACGGATTTGCAAGATCATTCTCACTTTTGTGACAATCCAAAATCTTCATAGGAAAAACAGTTCCTAGGTGTCTGCCTAAAAAGATTCATTTGCAAACACCGAGGAAACTGTCATAGTTGTTCTACCAAAAAGGTTTCATTTGCACCCTCCTTTGCCATCAGATCAGCTACTTTGTTCGTCTTCCTGTAGTTGTGCTTTACCACCACGTCTCATAATCTTAGGATAATTGACCTACATTCAAAAATAATTGAGTCAAAGACATGGTTATCCAAATTAAGCATTCTTATTACCTCTGTTGAATTTGTGCTGATTTCAAGGGGGATGAGTCATTTTTGCTCTACAATTTGTAATCCCTGCAGCACTGCAAGTAGTTCAGCTCGGGTGTTTGTGGTGTGAGGCAGACTTCCCGTAAATTCCAGCACCTAGTTGCTGCTGGAGTTTCTAAAAACTCCTCCCACACCACCCTTCCCAAGATTCCCTAAAGAAGCCCCGTCGTTGTTGAGATTGTAATGACCTATTAACGGTGGAACCCATTTGACCCAAATGGTCTTCTCTTTTGTGGGTGTTTGGTTAACTGAGATAGTGATATCCTCAGTTACCTTTGCTAATACAACATAAGTAGGGATACTATCTTTTTTTTTGTTGAAGAGGTTGTTATTCCTAATAATCCAGAGCTGCCAAAAGCTAAAGGGAAAGAGGTCTTCCCAACTATGAATGTTGTTGAATGGTTTTCTTCTAAGGGTTGACCAAGTGTTAGACAAGGATCTACTAGTGAATGTAGGGGGCTGACTTTGGGTTATTGTGGTGCTTTGTGAGGTTAGTTGCTGCCAGAATGATTCTGCATTAGGGCAGTCAAAGAAGATGTGGGCAGAGTTCTCAGTTGTAGTAGCGCAGAAGCAACACATTGGGTTGCAATGAACCCCAATTTTATGGAGATAGGCCCCGGTGGGAAGCCTTCCATGGTATAAGAGCCATATGAAAGTTCTGATCTTGTTAGAGACCTTTAATTTCCAGATCTACATGTAGCTATTGTTATCCTCTTCCACCTTCTGGGGAGTTTTGCTAGCAAAGAGGCTATAGGCTGGTTTAGTGCTGAAGAGGCCATTACTAGTTTTACCACAAATCATTTTGTCCTCTTTTATGGGATTGGATGGAATGAAGGTAGTTGAAAGAAGGTCTCTGATGTTAGGAGGAATGCTCAAGTATGTGGAGGAGGGGTCCCAAGCACCGTTATTATAAATGGTAGCTACTTTGGCTAAAAGGTCAGCTTGAGTGAGAGGACCCTCAATCATGTTCTTGATTGGTGTGTGGTTGGGGATCCAGGAGTTATTTATGAAGCTGACCCTGTCACCTTGAGAATTACAAATATCAAGCATGGGACCCCAGCTCCAATGTTAGTTTTTCCTTCAACTTCAGGTTCATATACAGTGTATTATGACGCTTCGAGAGTTGGTATTGGGTGTGTGTTGATGCAGGAGGGTAGAGTGATTGCTTATGCTTCTCATCAGTTGAAGCCCCATGAGAAGAACTACCTTGTTCATGATCTAGAGTTGGCTGCCATTGTTCACGCGTTGAAGATTTGGAGGCATTATCTGTATGGTGTGTCTTTTGAGGTGTTTACTGATCATCGTAGCCTCCAACACTTTTTCAAGCAGAAGGATCTCAATTTGAGGCAGCGAAGATGGTTGGAGTTGCTACAGGACTATGATATCACTATCTTGTACCATCCGGGGAAGGCCAATGTAGTGGCCGATGCTTTGAGTAGGAAGGCGGTAAGTATGGGTAGTTTGGCATATATTCCTGTTGGGGAGAGACCTCTTGCAGTTGATGTTCAGGCCTTGTCCAATCGGTTTGTGAGGTTGGATATTTCGGAGCCCAGTCGGGTCTTAGCTTGTGTGGTTTCTCGGTCTTCCTTGTTTGATCGCATCAGAGAGCGCCAGTATGATGATCCTCATTTGCTTGTCCTTAAGGACAGAGTTCAGCACGACGATGCCAGAGATGTGACTATTGGTGATGATGGAGTATTAAGGATGCAGGGCCGGATATGTGTGCCCAATGTAGACGGGCTTCGGGAGTTGATTCTGGAGGAGGCCCATAGCTCGCGATATTGCATTCATCCGGGTGCCGCGAAGATGTATCAAGATTTGAGATAGCATTATTGGTGGAGAAGAATGAAAAAGGATATTGTGGGATTTGTAGCTCGGTGTCTCAATTGTCAGCAGGTGAAATATGAGAATCAGAGACCGGGTGGCTTGCTTCAGCAGATGGATATTCAGAGTGGAAGTGAGAGTGAATCACCATGGATTTTATAGTTGGAATCCCACGGACTTTGAAGAAGTTTGATGCTATTTAGGTGATTGTGGATCGGCTGACCAAGTCCGCGCACTTCATTCCTGTGTGTACTACCTATTCTTCAGAGCGGTTAGCAGAGATTTATATCCGGGGGATTGTTCGCTTGCATGGTGTCCCAGTTTCCATCATTTCAGATAGAGGTACTCAGTTCACTTTGCAGTTTTGGAGAGCCGTGCAGTGGGAGTTGGGTACTCAGGTTGAGTTGAGCACAGCTTTTCACCCTCAGACGGACGGGCAGTCCGAGTGGACTATTCAGATATTGGAGGACATGTTGCGCGCTTGTGTCATTGACTTTGGGGGTTCATGGGATCAGTTTCTACCGCTCGCGGAGTTTGCTTACAAGAACAACTATTAGTCGAGTATTCAGATGGCTCCATATGAGGCTCTATATGCGAGACGGTGTAGATCTCCAGTTGGTTGGTTCGAGCCGGGCGAGGCTAGGCTTTTGGATACAGACTTGGTGCAGGATGCTTTGGACAAGGTGAAAGTAATTCAGGAGCGGCTTCGTACGACGCAGTCAAGGCAAAAGAGTTATGCTGACAGGAAGGTTCGTGATGTGTCCTACATGGTTGGGGAGAAGGTTCTATTGAAGGTTTCACCCATGAAGGGTGTTATGAGATTCGGGAAGAAGGGTAAATTGAGTCATCGGTTCATTGGGCCTTTTGAGGTGCTTCGAAGGATTGGGGAGGTGGCTTATGAGCTGGCTTTGCCACCTAGCTTGTCGAGTGTGCTTCCGGTATTTCATGTTTCTATGCTCCGAAAGTATATTGGCGACCCATATCATGTTTTGGATTTTAGCACGGTTCAGTTAGACTGTGATTTGACTTATAATGTGGAGCCAGTGGCTATTTTGAAGCGGCAGGTCCGAAAGTAGAGATCAAAGGATATAGCTTCTGTGAAAGTGCAGTGGAGAGGTCGGCCCATAGAGGAGGCTACCTAGGAGACCGAGCGGGAGATGCAGAGCAAATAACCTCACCTGTTTGAGGCTTCAGGTATGTTTCTTGACTCGTTCGAGGATGAACGTTTGTTTAAGAGGGGAGGATGTAACGCCCGGCCGGTCATTTCATGTGTTACCGCTCTGTTTCCCCTATTTCTTCTTCTTTATGTGTTGTTCAGCTGTATTTCATCATATCGTGTCGGTTGTTCTGTGTTCGGAGTGGTCATGGAGTGAAATGAGACACTTAGTCTCTTATTTGGAAGCTTGGAAAAGTCAACTGGAAGTTGACTTATGAGTTTTTATGGTTCGGATAGCTTCGTTAGGTGATTTGGACTTAGGAGCGTGATCGGAATGTATTTTGGAGGTCCGTGGTAGATTTAGGCTTGAATTGGCGAAATTGGAAATCTGGCATTTTCTGGTTGGTAGTGGAAATCTTGATATCGGGGTCGGAATGGAATTCCGGAAATTGGAGTAGGTCCGCTGTGTCATTTGTGACGTGTGTGCAAAATTTCAGGCCATTCGGATGAGGTTTGATAGACTTTTTGATCGTTTGCGGAATTCGGAAGTTTTGGAAATCCTTAGGCTTGAATTCGAGGGTTTTTTGGTGTTTTGGTGTTGTTTTGAGTGATTCGAAGGCTCTACTAAGTATGTTATGGGATGTGTTGGCATATTTGGTTGAGTTCCCTAGGGCCTCGGGTGTGTTTCGGATGCCCAACGGGACATTTTTGGACTTGAAGAGTTAGCAGATTTTGCTGGTTTTTTTGTTGCAGAAGATCCTTCTTCGCGATCGCGTGAGGAGGCTCGCGATCGTGTAGAGCATTTTTGGAGACCGGTCAAGTTGTTCATCACGTTCGTGGAGTAAGGGATGCGATCGCGTAGGTTGATCAGGTGAAGCATCGCGAACACATGGGTTAAGTCGCGTTCGCGTAGGGTTATGTGGACCAAAGCTGGGGCCACGCGTTTGTTCATTGCGAACGCGATCAGAGGTCCGCGATCGCGTAGGAGAGAGAAGCAGAGCATCGCGTTCACGTGGTGATTAACGCATTCGCGTAGAGTTAAGTCAGGAGCCAGCGAAGTTGTTCTTCGCGATCGAGAGGGTCCTTCCGCGATTGCGATTAAGGAAGTACCTGGGCAGAATGTTTAAGTTCAAAAACGAGGGCTTGAGTTCATAATTTCAAAATTCATTAGAGAGCTCGGGAGAAGGCGATTTTGGAGGGGATTTTCAGAGGATTGATTGGGTAACTGTTCTTCACTCAAATTGGTTAAATCCCTTAATTATGTCTTGATTTTTATCATTTAATTTGGGAATTTAGGGTGAATATTGGGAGAAAATGGAAGAAAATTTAGAGAGTTGATTTTGGGGAATTGGATGGTCATTTGATGTCAGATTTTGGTGAATTTGATATGGGTAGACTCGTGAGCGATTGGGTTTTCCAGTTTGCGATTTTTGTCGGATTCCGAGACGTGGGCCTGGGGGTCGGGTTTGGCCAATTTCGGGAATTTTGATATAATTTGATTATTTTCGCGTGGGCTTTGTTCCTTTAGCATATATTGATGATAATATACTGATTTTGTCTAGATTCGGAGCATTTGGAGGCCGATTCGAGAGGCAAAGGCATCATGGGCTAGAGTTTTGGACCGGTTTTAGGTAAGTAATGATTGTAAATATTATCCTGAGGGTATGGAACCCCGAATTTCACATCATTTCAGTACTTTGAGGTGACGCACACGCTAGATGACGAGTGTGGGGTCGTACACCATTGGGGATTGTGACTTGGTCCGTACCGTACGACTATTAAGTCGCGTATTTGATTGAAAACTATTTGATATTATTGTGTTTTGGAAAGTATTACTATGTTTGGGGCTGAATGTCGTGTTTGGACCTCGTGCCGACTGTTTGGACCCTTAGGGGCTTTTTACTACTGTTTCCTTAGGGACTCAGTCATGCTATGTTTTAGTGATTTCATAACTCGGTTCTATTTACTCCGTTTTGATTCTATAAATAATATTTTGGACCGAGCACCTGTTTTACTGTTAGCCCGAGTGGCTTGAGAGGTTTCTGACTGAGTGAGGCCGAGGGCCTGTGTTGTGAGGATATCGTGGGATTGGGCTGCGCGCCGCAACATGTTATACTGATTTGTGATATATTATAGGCCGAGAGCTTGATTTATTATGCCACGAGATGGCTTGTGATAGCGCTTGGGCTGTAGGAGCCCCTCCGGAGTCTGAACACCCCCTGTGAGCGCGGGTACCCAATGTGTGTGATGTGATGTTGCCCGAGGGGCTGATTATGAGTGATTGTAAGGTAGCCCGAGGGGCTGGTTCTGTTGATATTTTGCCCGATGGGCGGTTTATGGTACATGTCTTGCCCGAGGGGTTGTTTACGTTTTCTATCATTTTTAGACCTGTTTTCATCACTTGTTTGAAACTATTGAAAGATGTTTTAAAAGAAAAAGGCTTTTACTGAAACTGAGTTTGTTTTACGAGATAAATGATTTCTGTACTGTTTGGGAAATGTATTGTAATTGCTGTAGTGCTATGACGTGTAATTATCTGTTTCTTACTGCTTAGATGCTTTTACTTTTATTACTTACTGAGTTGGCGTACTCACATTACTCCCTGCACCTTGTGTGCAGATCCAGGAGTTGTGGGTCGCGATAGTGAGCATTAATTGTCCATTCAGCAGGATTTTGGAGTCGACAAGGTAGCTGCATGGCGTACGCTGCCCTGTTCTTCTCCCTAATTTCTTCCCTAGATTTATTTAGTTTTGTCTTCCAGACTTTGTTAGACTTTATTGTATAGAGACAGAGTTGTAGTTGCTCGTGACTTGTGACAACCCGATGTCGGGCTTGTGTTATATTTCCGCACTGGTTATTTAGACTTATATTATGAGATTTTGTTAATTAATGACTTAAAAATGACTTTTATAGAGTAATGGTTTGATTCGGGAATTGTGTCGGCTGGCCTAGTTTCACGATAGGCGCCATTACGACCGCGTCGGTTTTAGGGTCGTGACAAGGTCCTAGGTAAGTGGGTTACAGAGGCTTCAGGAAATTCATTGATCTAGCAGTTATTAGCAAAACATCTATCAGTTCTTTCCAGGATTAGGTTTGTCATATTCCGATACTCTTGTTTGTCCAGGTGTATTTACTACATTTGTAGCCTAGGTCAACTAATCTACACTAGTTAATGTAATTCCAGTATAAGTTGTTTCTGCTTGTCTTAATGCAATTTCCACCAAACTTGTCTCTTGCCTTTAAAACTTCATTAAAATCCCATCAAGAATGCCTCAACTCCCATAAACCAACTACCATTTATGCTATTTGAAATATCTATCAGATTTCCCCAAAGGGTTTTCCTATCCTCTAGATAGTTACTTGCATAAATAGCGAAGAATAACCATGAGCAGCACCAACATGGCCGACTTGTGGATTTTGATCATCTTTGATCAGTGTCTCCTGAACTCCATACTGTTTTCCCCTCTAACATTCCATATGATAAAATTCATTAAAGGGTTGTGGTTTGTTTGGGGAGCCATTGCCGGTGCCTTTTCCTCCCCTGGGTAGGCATCATTTCCTTCCTCCTTGCTGCTGGTAGGGGTGTACATAGGTGTCATGACCCGAATTTTTCCACCCTCGGGAGTCGTGATGGCGCCTACTAATGTGAGCTAGGCAAGCCAATTCCTTGAACTAATTACTTCATTATCCGATCATTTCCTTTTTAACAATTTTAAAGCAATAACGTATAAACAGCGGAAAATTTAGATTAAGCGGAAGAAAACAATCTCTGAAATCTGTATCTATTACAACTACTTAAGCCTTAATCACCCAAACCTGGTGTCACAGACGATCTAAGAGTGCTATATACAAAGTCTGAAATAAAAAGATATACTGTCTCAGAATCAAAGAGATGAAACAGGAAATAAGTGATAGAGGAGACGCCAGGGCCTGCGGACGCCTGCAGGTCTACCTTGGATCTCCGCGTGGCCAGAAGGTAACCACTCAATCTACGATCTGTAGTCTACAGCACTGGGATCTGCACAAAGAGTGCAGAGTGTAGTATCAGCACAACCGACCCCATGTGCTGGTAAGTGCCTAGCCTAACCTCGGCGAAGTAGTGACGAGGCTAGGACCAGACTACCAAATAAACCTGTATAGTTATATAATACACAGCGGAAAGTAAAACAGAAATAAACAAGTAAAGATGGGAGGGGGAAAGCATGCTTCGGGGAATAGCAGGTAAAACAGAATATCAAGAGAATTATAAAGGAACCAAAATTCAACTACTAACAAGGATAAGGAAAACAAAGACAGAATTCACTTTCATTTCTCATCATGTTGCAGGCGTGCAACCCGCTCCCATTTCACGTATCTCGTTGCAGGCGTGCAACCCGATCCAATTTCATATATCTCGTGGCAAGCGTGCCACCCGCTCCCATTTCATATATCTCGTGGCAAGCGTGCCACCCGCTCCTATTTTATTTATCTCGTGGCAGGCGTGCCACCCGCTCCCATTTTATTTATCTCGTGGCAGGCGTGCCACCCACTCCCATTTCATTTATCTCGTGGCAGGCGTGCCACCCGCTCCCTTTTCATTTATCTCGTGGCAGGCGTGCCACCCGATCCCAGTTACAAATCAACAACAACCACAAAGAATCCCTGCAAGGGAACAAGAGCAATATAACAACATCCCGGCAAGGGAACAATAATGATAGTAACATGTGAGGCACAATAAACCACAACGGAGTCATAACAATTATAATACAAGACTCACGGGCATGCTTGACACCGACGTATAGATAGTCGTCACCATGCCTATACGTCGTACTCCACAATTAACACGTAGCAAATAAGACACGACTCCTAATCCCTCAAGCTAAGGTTAGACCAAACACTTACCTCGATGCCACGAACACAATTCACGATTCAATTATAGCTTTACCCCTTGATTCCACCACCAATTCGCTCGTATCTAGCCACAAGTTACTTAATTACATCAATAAACGCTAAATGAATCAACCCCAATGCATGAAAATGAGTTTTCCAAAGTTTTACCCAAAAAGTCAAAAATCGCCCCCGGGCCCACATGGTCAAAACCCGATTACCCATTCCCCACGAACCCAAATATATAATTTATTTTGAAATCGGATCCCAAATCGAGGTCCAAATCCTCAATTTTTGAAAAACCTAGGTTCTACCCAAAACACCCAATTTCCCCATGAAAATCATTGATTTGAAGTTGAAATCATGTTAAAAGATGCTAAGGATTGAAGGAAATTAGTTAAAAACGACTTACAATTGATTTGGAGGAGAAGAAACCTTTGAAAAATTGCCTTAGTGTGTTTATGTTTTGAGAGGAATTGCGAACAGGAAATTAGTTAAAATCGCCTTAGTTGCAGGTCTCGTATGTGGGAATTGCGAACAGGGGTTCACAATTGCGAACCCCGAACTCTGCTATTATGGGAATTGCGAAGGAGGGATCGCATTTGTGAAGTTGCATTTGCGACTGGGGTCTCACATTTGCGACTATAGGGGATTCAAGGCAGGCGTCGCATTTGCGACTGGAACTTCGCATTTGCGAAGAAAGCTGCCCAGGCCACCTCTCGCATTTGCGATACATGGCTCGCATTTGCGAGCTCGCATTTGCGATGCGAAGCCTGCAAGTCTGAAACATACCAGCATTTCCTAAGTTAAAATTTTCACTCCGTAGCCTATCCAAAACTCACCCGAGCCCTCGGGGCTCCAAACCAAATATACACACAACCTCAAAAATATCCTACGGACTTATTCGTGCAATCAAATCACCAAAATAACATCATGAACATCGAATTAAACCTCATGATCAATGAAATTTCTCACAACTTCTTAAACATCAAATTTTGCATTTAAGGTCCGAATCACGTCAAATGGATTCCGTTTCTTACCAAACTTTACCGACAACACATATAAATCATATTGAATATGTATCGGGCTCCGGAACCATAATACGGGCCCGATACCTCAGGTTTCACATAACATTTCACTTTCAAAAACCTTTATATTTTTCAGAAAATAATTTCTTTCAAAAATTCATTTCTCGGGCTTGGGACCTCGGAATTCGATTCCGGGCATACGCCCAAGTCCCATATTTTCCTACGGACCCTCCGGGACCGTCAAATCACGGGTCCGGGTCCGTTTACCCAAAACGTTGACCGAAGTCAAATTAATTCATTTTATAGCCAAAATTTATCATTTTTCACAGATTTTTACATATAGACTTCCGGCTACGCGCCCGGACTGCGCACGCAATTTGAGGTGATGCTGAAAGAGGTTTTTAAGGCCTCGAAATGCAGAATTTAATTTAAAAATAAGTGATGACCTTTTGGGCCATCACAATAGGTCAGGTTGGTTCAGGTTTTTCAACTACCAAACCAAACCAATTATGTGGGTTATTAAATCTAAAGACCAAACCAAACCAAACCAATAAAAGTCGAGTTTTTTTATCTCGGATTTTTCGGGTTTTCGGGTTATTTCGGTTTTTTTTCATAAAGTCTTCATAGACAAAACATAGAATTTGTACTCCAAATATTTCTTTGATCCTAGTAAGACATAACTATA
Source organism: Nicotiana attenuata (assembly GCF_001879085.1). Taxonomy (NCBI): domain Eukaryota; kingdom Viridiplantae; phylum Streptophyta; class Magnoliopsida; order Solanales; family Solanaceae; genus Nicotiana; species Nicotiana attenuata. The sequence continues at coordinate 81,403 of NW_017670692.1, forward strand.
TAAGGTATTTTTTAAGAAAATAACATAAAATATGAGATGAGATATGGCATTATACTAAAATATTCAGCAATAAAGATAATAAAAATCGCATAAAATAAATATTATTAATAAGTGTTACGCACCGCAATATTACATCGATATTACGTCCCGCAGTATTATATTACGATGATGTTGCACCCTGTAGTATTGTACATTGAATTTGTCGTAAGGAAATTGACATCAGTCCAAGGAAAAGATTATTTGGGGATTATAAGGATCATAAGTGATGAGTAAATTTGTGAAGGTAAGAGGGTAAGTAAAATCGAAGAAAATGAATTTTGTCAAAGTTTGGCAATTTGGGATAAAATACGGCCCGAGCTAAAATACTCGGTATTTATGGACTAGTGCCATACAAGGTACTACATGGCCATGATAGTAAGGTGTATAAGGTATGTTAAAAGAGAGTAGTATTTAATTAAGTTGAGACAATTTTTAAATTATACGAGTAATTGAGTAATTATCGGGTAACAGAACATTCCCAATTAACTAATAAGCGGACAAAATTTAATCAATTACCCCAAGGAGGAACGTGGCACCCCCCCCCCCCCCCCTCTTTTTTATAAGGTGAGTCATTGATTTATGCTTTACATATGTCAAAAGTTAGATTTCAAAGTCTTATCAAGACTTTGTTGTAAGCTTTATCAATCAAAAGAGATAAACATTTCATTTCAAGACTAAAGCACAATTGTTACATTCTGTCCAAAGTGAAAAGCAGAAGCATTTTCAACGTCCAAGCCTCACTCCTCAATTCGTTATTTTGGCATTTAAGCCAAACTTCGTTCCTCAAGTTAAAAAAAATACAGAATCTTAAATTCAATTTTTGGGTCTAAGTTCAATTCACGAAGGTTTCCAACGGGATAATTATACGGAGTTATTCCTACTATAGGTATGTTGAGGCCAAATTTTTCCTTCATTTTGACATGACCCAATAATTACAGGTATTTGATAACAAGACATAAAGAGAAATTCATATTCCGGATTTAAATTTAATATTAAATCCAACATGTGGTCTCAGCTTAAAAATTCAGATTTAAACAAGCATGTTTATAGAACCTAATGAGTACATCGTGTAGTGTCTACAAAAAGCTAAAATTCATTTATTAAATGCTTACTATAGTTGTATTGCTACAAATACAAATACATATGCTATTATAGTCATAGTTATTTAAACGACAGAGTATAATATTCAAGATTACAAATAGTGTGCACTATCAATATTTCCTAATGAAGATAGAATCCTCTTAGAAAATATAATTAAGGGAATTCTTGTTTCAAGTCCTTACGCAATCCATACAGAAGACAAATTCAAATGCACGATTTATCTTCCTTATCGGGATTTCATATTCACTTGAGTATTTCCTTCTTCCAGTCAAGAGAGCAGAGAGTCTATATATACAGTATTACAGTATTTTCATTATCATCGAGCTATAATCGATGGGCAGGCCCCTATTGGGCAACCTCTGATCAGATGGTAAGTTATATACCGAGCCTACTGTGGCCGAGCGCTTATGAGCGAGCCCAGTTGGTCGAGACACAGAGCCTAGTATGGCCGAGCGCATATGAGCGAGCCTACTACGGCAGAGCAGTTATATATATACCGAGCCTGCTGTGGCCGAGCGCTTATGAGCGAGCCCAGTTGGTCGAGATACAGAGCCTAGTATGGCCGAGCGCTTATGAGCGAGCCTACTACGGCAGAGCATATATATGTATACCGAGCCTTATAGGGCCGGACAACTATTTTACTCACTATATTGAGAGAGTTGAGTCAGTATCAGCAGATGAGCATATCTTCAGATTTTCTTGACTCCCAGTTGTTTTTAGTTATTATATTATCAGTTCAGTTTCATCTTCAGTATATTGCCTTACATACTCGGTATATTATTTCGTACTGACGTCCCTTTTGCCTGGGGACGTTGCGTTTCATGCCCGCATGTCCCGATGGACAGGTCGAGAGCCCTCCAAGTAGGCTATCAGCTCAGCGGAAGATGTTAGTGCGCTCCATTTGCTTCGGAGTTGCTTGTTTGGTTAGTATGATTTAGACGTATATTGTTTGGTATGACGGGACTCTGTCCCGACCTTTATGATATTTATGTACTCTTAGAGGCTTGTAGACATATGTCGTGTACGTGAAAGATTGTACGGCCTTGTCGGCCTATGTTTTGAGTTTATAAATGATCATGTTGGCCTATTAGGCCCATATGTCACGTGTATATGATGATGTAATAAGAAAGATACGTTACGTTGGTACTCGGTTGAGTAAGGTACCAGGCGCCCGTCGTGACCCATCGGTTTGGGTCGTGACATTAAGCCATAATGAAAATAAACGTAATCTAAAATTACTAAGTTGCTAAAATAAGTACGACTAACTAGTACTATTTTTACATGAGTAAATACTATAAAAAAAAATAAGTTGTGCATTTTATCTAAACCATGAAAAAACTAAAAAAATAGATATCCAACACTATTGTCATTCCTAGTACAATTTAATTGAATGTCCTTTATTAGCATTAATATTGACTATAAAACTTATTGTAGCATTCAAGAATTATAAATCCAAGTTTAAAATAATACGTTAAAAGATAAAATTATGAAAATATTTAAGAAATATTTGTAAACTACACTAAAATAAATATTTTTATGTACTAAATATATTTAAAACTTCTATACATGTAATGTTGGGTTGGTTTGGTTCGGTTTGACTTTTTTTTAGTTAAAACAAACCAAAACAATTATGGTCAGATTTTTTTCCCAACACCAAATCATAGTCAGATTTTTTTTCTCGGTTTGATTCGGATTACCGGTTTGGCGCGGTTTATTGGTTTACTTTGTACACCCCTAGCTGCTAGTATTTGTAATCTCATGACTGGAGTCAATGTCAGCAGTGGTTTCAACACTCTTTGGCTCTAATGAGAAACCAGACTTAATCCACTTCTGGCAAGTGTTTTGGGGCAGAGTATATTAGTGTATCGTTGTAGTCCATACTAAATTCCACTGCCCTTACTGCCTCCAGCCATAGGGAGTTCGTCCTTAGTGGACAATAGGAGCTCTGGTTTGCCACCTCCTTGTTGGCTTCCTGTCCCTTGAGTTTCTCTAGTGCTTTTGTTATCTCCCTCGAGATATTCCCCAGTGGTGGTGATTGTTGTTTCTCCGGTGCTGAAGATGAAGGGTCTTGTTGAGGCTATTATTTCATCACTGAGAATTGTGGTGTAGTCGCTGGGTCTGGGAAGAAGGGGATCAAGTTGAAGATTTGCTGCATGAGGTTGTGCACTGATGGAGCATTGTTGTTTGGCTGCAGTGGGTTGAAACTGCTCTGCAGAATCATTGATTGCCAGAGTTGGGTTCCAAATGTCGCCAAACCCTTGTTTAGGGTTTCTAATATTGTAACCCTTGCTAGATGAGTCGGATTTTGGATGATGAGGGTGATTGGCTGATTTCTCAGCTGAAAATTGTAGCACGTGCCCTGACCTTGGAGTGGCACTTCCAGCCAAGACGTTGGAGTATGGTCTAGTGGCGGCGGGGTGAAATTCAAAATGATTGGGGGTTCGGTAGGTTGGTCTATTTTTGGGGTTTCTTTGGTTTTTCATTTTTTGGGCTGGTATTAATTAAGGGGTTTTGGGGGTAATCAAGAGTCATCACTAGTATCGAAGTTAAATCATTACCCGTGTTGGGTTTCGTAAACTGTATCTAATACCTGAGATTTTGAATTAAATGTGTATCTAGTTAAGCTGATGGAAAGTGCCAAATTACCTAAGCTTTGGTGGTTTATCAGATATGTCACTTGAGTATCCATGGAGTTTTTTTTTTTGCAGAATTGTTTGGTAGGGGTGATGTAGTTATGTAGGGGGAATCATTGGTAATGGGGTTCTCCAAATGGGTATGGGCCCCTGTGACGGAAGGGGTAATTGGATCTTGGTGGGTCGTATTTTGTTGACTTGACAAGCCCCCACTTGTTCCCTTTGGGGTTGTTGTTCTGTTTTCTCTGGGGGTCGTTTGGACTAGACCTTTTGAGTTTGTAGGTCCCTTTTCTTTCCTAAGAGTTGGTTCTTCACTTTCTAGGCCCGCTTTCCTCTTGGTGCTTATGTTGGGCTATTCCCAGGAGGGTTGTCTCTTTGAGAGAGGAGTATTCTTTCTTGGCCCGTAATTTGTGTTGGTAGGGCATTCAGAATTGGCATGTATGGGGTTAGTCTTAGAGTTGTATCAAAATGTCTTAGTTTCAACAAACTTACAAGAGCTTGCATCGAACATTCTGACTTGGATACCCCTAGTTGCAGTTGAATTTTTTTCATTCTTTTCCTGTGGTGTTGTAGTTTGGCCTTGTGGTGGGGGGTGTCCCTGTTTCCTTCTTCTGGGAAAATAATTGTTTTCCATCCCTCTCCCTCATCAGCGTTGACTTCTGAAGAGGAGCATTCGGGTTGGTCCTGGGTTGGATGCGGGGACTTTTGTTTGTGAGTACACAATTTTATGTTCTTTCCTTTCACAACCTGTGCATAGGATACTTTCCCCTTCATATACCACCGTTTGTTTGTGGTACCTAACAGTGATGGATTTTCTACTGGTGTTTCCAGTGGTATTTGTATACAAATTCGTGCGTATCTGCCCCTTAATATAGCAGATGTGCACATATCAATTTTGAGTAGTTTTCCTAGCTTCCTTCCAACCTTCTCAAGTATCTTTTTGTCGTAAAATTCAGTTGGTAATTGTGGCAACCGCACCCATATAGCAGTAAAGGACATTGTTGTCTCTTGTGGGATAAATTTTGGTTCTCACCTTCTGACCGAGAGAAAGTTTTCCGATAGAAACCATGGTCCTTGGTGTAATTCATTTATCAGATTCTCCTCCTTTCCCAATTTGACTATAAAGAAATTTCATCCTAAGTCAATCAAGATTAAATGTTCGGAAGGGTTCCATAGATCACTTAGTTTGGATCGAAGGAGATGGTGTAGCATTCTCTACCAAAGATTTTGATAATAACCGAGAAACGCCATGGTTCATATAGGCTGATTTTATCATCTTGGAAGAGGATGATTGGACCTAGGTTTTCCTTGCCCTTTTTATCTCTTTTTGTTGTGCCAAGCTCATTTGCGTAGTATATTGTTTGAGTTGTGTCTTTCTTGTCTAATACCATTTCCTTGTAGGAATGCGCTGGTTAGCATCTTCATCCATGGGGTTAATGTCCGGAGGTTCCGAGGGTATGTTGGGTGGTTTGGTTGTATTCTTCATTCTATGTGTAGTGAGATGTGAAAGTTTTTCACACTAATTTTTTTTCTTTTTTATTAATAAATTCCTAATCGTAAACCATTTTGGAGAGAGAGGTTCGATTGAAAAGTGTCATGTATATATTTTTAGCACTTAAAAACTTTTTTTAGGTTAACAATTTATCATGTTATGACTAATTAATTGTAAATCAATTTTTAAGTAAATTACCATAAAAAGTTATGGTGGAAGTGGAATCAGTGGCGGATCCATGATTTTAAGGCCGTGGATGCTCAATTCCTTTAATATAAAGTTGCTACCAACCACATACAAGTGTAAAACTATTTAAACGCAATAAAAAAATTATAGTTAATATTATTATTATTATCAAAAAAGACTTCTAGTCACAAGTCAAGTGGGGATTGAATTCGCGCTCTAGCTTTAAACACGCCTTACTTCAACCTCAACACCACAACACTCATTAGTCTTTTTGGTTCCTGGGTGCTTTCTAGCGCTGTATATCAATTTTCTTATAGTTTTTATATAACTATACACAGTTTATGCGGAAGTCAATGGGTGCTAAAGCACCTAAAATTAGTACATAGATCTGCCACTAGGTGGAATGGATATGATTTTTTTATCTTAATCAAAATTTCAGTTTTGAACCCTCAGAATAGCAAAAATAGTGGGCGAATACTTTCCTTTTAATGGTTTTTACGCGTCATGAATTCAGAATTATTGGGGCCTAATGCAGGTACGAAAAACGATGCGGGATCTTTACATAAATAGCCGGTCATATTCATTATTTAGTTTTTATAGCAATATACATATATTATACAATGATTATACACAGATGATACACAAATTATGTATATATTATACCTTCACCGTCTATTTTTAATTTAAATGGTTGGGTGAGCGACTGTTCGGGTTAATTCTTCAAAAATAATTATTGCCAGGTAGAAAATGGTAAACTTTAACGGACTTATGAAGATGAACCAACATCTTCAGCTTGCTCCTTTCTACTGATTTTCGTGGGCCATAGCATGGTCCATTATACCAGAAGCCTTAATTAAGAGGTAGAAATAGCTTTTACTAGCCACTTTTGTGGCCATGTCTTTAAAAAATAGCTTCTGTTCTGAAGTTTTAAATTTTCCAATTAGAGATATAACGACAACATGAGTCTTGCTCATAAGGACAGACCATGTTGTTCATATTCGGCCCAAAAGGTTGCCAGAAACAGGCTAGAGGGCAAAAAACCGGCCGAACCGAAAACTTTGGTTTATACGGTTTTGGGTTTTTCGTCTTATTCAGGCGGTTTGCTGGTTTATGTTTTTTATAATTTCGGTGGTCGATTTTGCAACTTCGATTTTCGGTTAAATCAAAAAAACGAAGTTTTCTAATATGGATCGTAGCCTCTAGACTCCTCTTAAGTTATCTAGCCCAATTTATCCGCATATTTAAATTATAAAATTTAAAGCCCAAACCCAAATAAAATCCCACATTCTATAAAAATAGCACGGTCTAGCCAGTTTTCGGACTGATCATTCAAAAATAGCCAGCGTCTACCAAGTCAATAAAAAATAGCTACTATTTTGCTGCAACAAAGACCGGTCCAGCATAATATACTGGAGTTCGGTGCACCTGTGTATGAACTTACAGCATATTATGCTGGAACTCCAACACACGGAAAGTTCCAACATAATATACTGGAGATTCGAGCACTTGTATATGAACTTCCAGCATATTATACTGGACCAGTATACTTTGCTGGAACTCCAGTATATTATGCTGGAGTTCTAGTGTACTTATGCTGGAACTCCATCATATTATGCTGGAGTTCCAGCATACTTATCCTGGCTGGAGTTCAAGTTACTTATGCTGGAACTCCAGCATAATATACTCGCGTATTTTCCGGGTTTTGAACAGTGTTTTCGCTCAGATTTATCTTTACAAGAAAAGTGGCTAAATTTCGATTACTTTTGAAACTGGGCCATTTTTGAAGGACCACTTATAAATCTGGCTATTTTTGAATTTTTCCCCACATTCTAATAATTAGCCCTTTTTATTTGTCGATGCATCTTTCATCTTTGTTACTTGCGCGTCGCTGATATTGTTGTGGGATAATGAGTACTGACATTCATCTTATTTGCTAGCGTCTCTTTCAGTTTTTACAAGAAAGTTATTGCATTGTTGAAATAGAAAAAAACAGTACTCCTATTATATAATTTATTTTTCATAATATTTGTTTATGTTTCATGGGAAGTGTGAGATCTAAAGTAGAGAACTCTTTATATAATAGATACTAATGCTCCTCTAATATGAACTTGCTTGGATTATTCTTTTAGATGATTGTCTACGTCTTTACGAGATAGTTATATTGTAATCTTTGTCAAGTAAATTTATTCTTCCTACATCAACTAAATGATTTGGCTAATCATATTATAAGTATTGTGTTTTCGAGTTTTGGTTGCACTAAAATATGAAATTAGTCATATTTTTCAGTAGAAAAAGTCCAATTTGAAAGCTCAATACGACAAGACTAAACCGACAGAATCCAACCGAAAATCGACCCTACCGAATTAGCAAAAACCGAAGAAACCGAGCTAATTTTGGTTCGGTTATTGGTGTACCAAATAGAAACCCGAAAACCGAACAAACCAAACCGAACTTCATGAAAATCGAACTGAATAGACCGACGCCCACCCCTAGACAATGTTGTTTTGTTACTAAAGTAGAGTCTAAAAAAGGGATCTTTACATAATAGCCGGCCGGAAACATTATTTACTTTTTCTAATCAGTATGCATAGATTATACACTAATTATATACATGTTATACATAAATTATACATTTATTATATATCCTCCGGCTATCTTTAGTTTAAACGGTTGAGTTTACTGTTATTTAAGTTAATTCTTCTCGAACAAAATGGTTGTTTTCTGTGTCAATCAATACTTTGGAGTCTCTCAGTAGGCGTGCAAAACAACATCTTCGGGGTGATGAGGTGGACAAATTCCTTACTCCAGTTTCAAATGAGTATTTTTGCATGAATAGATACTAATCCTTAGTCGGAGATTAGAGCATAAGAACTTTGTAATGGCAGAGAAAATCCACAATAAATTTATTTTATACAGTTTAACACATCTAATAATTTTGAGTGAAAGGAATAAACCTGATTTCTGGGACAATCTTGAAACCCTTTACCTTAAAGATACTTGCTACCTACGGAGGCACACCTATGCTATACCTAGAGGAGGTCATCGACACCCGTAAAATTCGGTAAAAATTCCATGTATACATGTGTATGTCTTCAAAAAAATAGAAATAAATTAGTACTAGACACCCTATATACAAAGCAAATTCTGGTTGAATCTATCCAAAAGTAAACCCCCGACCTTCAAATTCTGGGTCCGCCTCTGACTACCAATAACCCCACACAAATGATTAACCAACAAACATTCAAGAACTCTACAACCAACTATTAAGATTTTTAAAAATATAAATAATAAAAAATAGTAGATACAAATGGTTGGCAGAAAAAACCATGTGATGAGAAGTAGTAAAGTCAATAAATATGGCAAAATTGTAGCAAATTGGTACTGCTAAATTCTTGTGACTTGTCCCCATGATTTCTTGCATGTGCAAAAAGGTTGTCTTGACCATGAATTTAATAGATAACCCTTTTTAACTTTTGCTTTCTTTTGTGTTACATGTGACCATTTAATTCCGACAAGGACCACCTTCCTAATTCCATTAAACAATAGGACTATAGGAACCAAAAGACAGAAACCAACAATGTTTAAACTATTGGTCAAGCTTTCTTCTTATGTATCCAAAAGATTAGATTTTCCATTAACTTGCCCAAATCGCATTTAATGGAAAATCCACCCTTTGAACGCCTAATGTATATCTAACGGTGAGGGGTGGCAAAATGGTTAAAAGAAAACAGTTAACCATTCATATTATCCACTCAAAAATGGGTTGGATAATGAACTTTTTAAAAACGGGTCAAACATGGATAAGAACCATATTATCCATTTTCTAAAACTTCAAATGGGTTTAATTTTTACATTTGTAAAACCTCAAGTTGGGGGTTCCTCAAGTTTGGGAGGTTAGGACTTCTCCCAAAAGTGATCATATTCATGAAGCTATGGATAATATGGTTACCCATATTATAATATGGTTACCCATATTATCCGCCGGTTAACCTATTTTTTATCCGTATTAAATATTGGTGGGGTCGGATAATTTATCCGTTTTTTTACTACCTGTTTTCGACTCGTCCCATACCTGAGACCCATCCGTTTGCTACCCCTAGTAACGGTGAATGAAGTGAGTGAAAATCAAAGAATACCAAGGTTCAAATCCAACAGAGATGAAAAATGAATTTTGAAAGTTGAAATTGTGTTTGAACGTGCATTTTACTTGAAAAAATTTGAAGTTTTATGAGTAGAAAACTTCAAAAACTCCTCTAGAGCTGTTTTTGGCATTTGAAGACTTTGTTTTCAAAATCTGCCAAAGAAATGGTAAAAATCTATAAACAACAATATTTGAAAATAAAATTTGAAAAAAAAACTCCCAAATTTTATGGCCAAAAAGAAGCTAAGTAGTTTCTTTTTATCTATTTAATCTTTGGTGAATAGAATTACCCAATATGTGTGATAATCAAAGGTAATAACAAGTATTTGGTGAAATAGTAAAGGTACATGCAAACTACCCTTAAATAAAGACATTGAATGCTTTAAAGAATCTAAAAATGCTGCACAGCACGTAGTGAATGTACATCTTGTAAAATTCAGCAATAAAGATGTCTCCAAAAAGACATGGTCAAATTTGCACAAAGAAAGTCAGAAATTTGGTTTGACAGCTTAGATTCAAGGGAAGAGAAAATTCAAAGTTGAATAAACTACTTAAAATACTACATGCAACTTGCTTAGTTTTGTCATCTACACATCAGCTGATTCAAATCCATTGTCAAATGCACATTTTAATAAGCAAAACACAACCAGCATCAAGGAATAAGTCTGAATGGATATGAACAAAATAATCAATGCTATCAATGAAACATTGAATAAAAGAATTGACAGTATAACTCATCCCTCTGTTGTAAAAGACATTATAAATACAAAATGGAGAACTTTTCTCATATAAAAAAAGAAAAAAAAAACTGTATATTGACCAAGTAAATCACCCCTTGTATGCAATTGCTGAACCATTCACATGTTAAAAATAGAGTTAGGTTGAAAGATTATACAGAAATGGAGTTCTTGCACTAAGACCTTTCACTGAATCCTTTGCTTCCACTGAATCCTTTACTGTCTTTCTTCATCTTATCCATTTCCATTTCCCTTGTCCGTTGGCCTTCGCTACTTGATCCAGACGGGTACAGCCCATATTCACTTGTTGGATTACTGTACTGGCCACTGCTTTCATATTCTTGGCTCGTGGCTAGTGCCATCTTCCTGAATTTCTTCATGTCTTCATTGTATTGGAGTGCATCATAATCTGAGCTTGTATATGAACTGTATACTGTGCTATGTCCAGGTTTAATCCCTTCATTAAGGTCCGATAACGAGACAGCTCCTTCCAAAGCTCTGAGAACCTGCTCATATTTTCAGTTAAAACTTAATATTGCAGATAGTATGTCTAAAGTTTGCAATATACATCTTGACTAGAGCATCACACCTAGTGATTGTTAGTTTTAACCAGTAGAATATAGCAACGATCGGAAGTCGAGTGCATTTGGAACTTCTAAACCATCATTTCCAATATTTCATACTTGTACAAGGTTGCAGCTCATTAACTTAACTTCCTAAATGGCTACTCTATGTTTTACTCTTAATGCCCGCATTCACACAAGGTTCGGGGAACGGCCACATCCCAAAGAGGAGTGATGCCTATTCACTACAAACAAAATAATTTTTTTTGTTGATAAAGATACTACAAATAAAATAATCTTTAACGCAAAATCGAATTTCACCTGAGTCATTCGTGGTCGACGTTTTGCTGAATGACGCACACAAGCAGCAGCGCAAGCAACCATGCGCGCCATCTCATTATGGTTATAATCATTTTCTATCCGGCGATCAACAAGGGCATCAAACTTTTCATCCTCTAAAGCTCGTGTGAGCAATGGCCGTGCCTGAAATATACAGAAGGTAATATCTTTGTGAGCAGAACAACAGAAATACTCAAACTGAAGAGCTAGCGGAAGGAAATCAAAGACAGCCCAATATGTCTGCATAAATATGCTCACCCAGTCCACCAAACTATCTTCTGTGAATGACGGATTGGAGTCAACAGGCCGACGTCCAGTTATCAACTCTAGAAGCATCACACCAAAGGAGAATACATCTGACCTATCTGTAAGCTTTCCAGACGATGCATATTCTGGAGCCAAATATCTAGGGTCGGCAATAATGAAGAAAAACAATCAGGTCTACTGATGATCAAATGGTAAAGAAGCAGCACGCTTAGCAATACATATACAAGATAGAAAATCAGAAACTGAACTAATATGCACAAAAGAATGCAAATCTTACCCAAAAGTTCCCATCACTCTGGTGGAGACATGAGTGTTAACATCAGAAGTAAGCTTAGCAAGTCCAAAATCAGCAACCTGAGAAAGCGGAAAAGTTTCTTTGACCACATGGAAACACAAAGAGGATACAGGATTTACTAGATAGTACAACTGTATTTAGCTTCTGATGGCATCCATAATGTATAATTTGCAGAAAAAAATAACCTCTGAGTGAAAGCGATTGGAGAACATCATTGCCAATGATTCAATAATCAAATAAACAAAAATTAACATGCTCTTCAATTGTACATGCAAAGGACTGTTACCTTAGCCTCAAAATTGAAGTCGATAAGTATATTAGCTGCCTTGATATCACGGTGAATGATTTTAGGTTGGCCTGTGAAGGTAGAAAATGATTCATTTCACATTAAGAACTTGTGACAAAAAGTCCAAAAAAGATATCAACACAATTGAACCATGACATACAGTCTTCATGCAGATATGCCAGTCCTTTAGCAGCCCCTAGAGCAATCTTCAGTCGGGTAGGCCAATCCAATGGAGGCCTTCCCTTTCCTAAAAATATTCCAAGTATAAGAATTTGGATTAGTAGACAGATCAAGCATGTTCAGGGTTGATTTACCGGTAGAAATTTGAAGGCAGTAAAAATGAACTTTTTACTACAATGAAAACAGTAAAATAGACTTACCATGTAAATGAAATTCCATAGTGTTGTTCGGAACAAACTCATAAACGAGCATTCTCTGAGCCCCAGTAATGCAGTATCCAACAAGAGAAACGAGATGTTTGTGATGTACTCGGCTAATAATCTCGACTTCCGCCTGAAATTCACGTTCACCTTGTCCACTTCCAGCCTTAAGCTGTTTAACTGCAACCTCTTTCCCATTAGGAAGGACCCCTTTGTGCACATAACCGAAACCACCTTGTCCAAGAAGGTTAGCATCTGAGAAGCCATCAGTTGCCCGAACCAATTCCTCATATGTGAATGTGCTCTGAGAGAAACCCAAGGCCATGCCAGGAGAAGGTGGTGGAAGCGCAACTTCAGACCCAGAATAATTGGAGGAAGTCCCAGTGCTGTTCATGTAAGGTTGAGGTGAAGGTGCACGTACTGGAGCATGTGAAGGTCGTAATGCCCCTGGTAGTGGAGGAGACGGTTTTGGGGGCATTGTAACAAAATGATCCGCTGGTGGTGGAGCATTTTGCTGCCAATGTTGCATATGCCCACCATGCGGTTCAGCTGACAAACAACATCAACATTAGTACTCAAAAGTTAATATATAATAGTAGTATATTTTCTGGAAAATATTTTTCACTTGCCAACCAAAAACACTAGCATGGAAAACATTTTCCCAAAACAATTTCTATAGAAAATAACTTCCGTCATTACCAAACATACCCTATATATAGCTAAATATATTCTGTTATCCAGACACTTAAAGCTTGAATCTCATGCATTTTCAACAGCAACCAAAAAAATAAGGTACTCAATAGTCCAGGCTCTAGAACATTATACATACAACAACTAAGCCTCAGTCCCAAACAAAGTTGGGGTCCGCTTTATGAATTATCAATTCTTTCTTTAAGCTCAATTCATATCATCATCGTACCAAATAAAATCTTTATTATGAGGATTCATTCTAAATTGACAAGTTTTACACTTGCTGCCAGCCTAATGAAACCCTCCTTTACCCGGACTTAGAACCGGCAATGTGAGCAACCCCACACGAGCCGAGTTAACATTATAAATACGTATACGTATAGCAGAGGCAAGATTCGAAACTCGGTGGATGATGGCTTATCCCTCTACCGTTCTCCAGTTGAAAACAACCCACACATCACAAGTTGCGCTCTTGAACAAATATATTTGATGAATCAAAAATGTGTAGCAGATAATTAATATCAAATTCAAAAAAGATCTCACCTTTGACCCCTTGTGGTGGTGGAGGTGGAAAATAGTAATTATCATCATTTCTTCTTCTCTTCTTCTTGCAGAATATGAACAACAAACTCAACACTGCTAAAAATATAACACCTCCAATAGCAATTCCCACAACTGTCCCCGTCGATATTCCATTTGACCCTCCATCTGACGGCGGCGGTGACAACGCCGGCGGTCCCCTAGATGGCACCGGAGTCCTCCCTGAAGGTACTGGCGGTGAATTCCCTCTCGCCGGAGGTGAGGGTGATGAACCAGAAGGCGGAGAAGGAGTGGTGGACGGCGGCGAAGGAGGAGACCCAGATGGAGGAGTTGACGGGGTTGATGGAGGAACAGGGGTGGTTGGTGGTGGCGGAGAGGCTGAAGCAGCCGGCGGAGTTGCTGCTGGTGGGGTCGGGGTGGATGGTGGAGGAGCTTGTGAAGGAGTATCCGGCGGCGGAGTTGTTGCTGGTGGCGTAGGGGAGGCCGGAGGAGGAGCTTGTGCAGGAGTTGCCGGCGGCGGAGCTGTTGCTGGTGGCGTAGGGGAGGCCGGAGGAGGAGCCTGTGCAGGCGTTGACGGCGGCGGAGAAGTAGAATTACTAGGCGGTGAAGTGGGAGCAGGGGCCGTTACCGGCGTCGGAGAGGACATTTTCCGGCAACCCTTTTAAGTATATCACTGTGTGTGTGCGTGAAAAGGAAGACTAAAAGCCAAAAATTAATGCAAACAATACAAAAGAATTGGTGGAAACTTTAATAGAAAAAATTTGTATAGCTTTTGATTCTCTCACTAGAATTTTACTCCTTTTAGGAAAGAAAGTGAGAGAGAAAGAAGAAAACGAAAACAGAAACTGTAGTATAGTAGTCGTTAGGAATAAAACAGGGAAGAATAAGCATGTCGAAAGCAGATATTTATTTATTTTATAAAAATAATATAATTTTATTCCTTAATAGCTCTACTTTGTGGATTTTTTTCCCCTTTATACGCAGCGTGATTTTTTAAAATACAAATTAAGTTAAGTATTTGTTAAATAACTATAAATAAATTTATTGATAGCATTAATTAGTAATCTCATAAAAATAAATAATTAATATTCTTTTACATATTAATATTAACCGATTGCTTTCCTTGAACTAATGGTCTACCTGAAATCAGAGGCGAATTCAGGATTTAAACTTTACGGGTTCAGATTCACAATTCTACTAGTACATATCATCTTATTTAATGGGCTCAAGATTTATTATTTGTATATAATTAATAATTTTTTGGACAAAAATAAAGGGTTGAGTTGAACTCATAGCTTCTACACTAGATACGCCTCTGCCGGAAACAACCTATCTATTGGCACAGGACATGTGTAAGGTCTGCGTACACACTATCTCCGGCCTCACTTGTGGGATTATACTGAGTTTGTTATTTTGTTGTTGATATTAATATTAAGTTATTAACAATAATATAAAAAATCTTACACTATCATTATATGTAACTTAAATTTATTTCTTTTTCAGCCATATGAGTTTGATAAAGTGGTTTTAAGTCGAATGAAAAGGATTTTAATAAGTTGATTGTTATGGTAAAAGAATATTCTAAAATATTCATACAGTCCAAGTGCAATTGCAGTTTAACTAGAATTGAGGCGCATTTGATGGCTTGACATATTGCTTTTCTAGTCTTCAAAAGCTATAGAATTTTGGCTACGTGTTGGATATGTTATATTCACCTTTCTAATGTGTTTGTGGTTTATTCTTTTTTCTTTTTTTGCTAATTCAAAGTCATTTACTTAATTTAATTAGAAAATGAAATTAAAGAGTGTTTGTCTACTCACATGGTTGCCGGCCAACGGAGTAAAATAATTGATCAAGTCCTAACACCACGTAAAAACCTTGTATATATTACTTGTCGAGGCTGCGAATAAAGTCGCATATTAATAACTGTAAAGATAAGAAGTATAAGGTGTAAGGATCTTTTAATAGTGTGAGACCTTTTGCTGAAAATCGTGTGTGTTTAGTCCAAAGCGGATACTATCACACTATGTTAAGAGTATCTTTGGGCTTGTTGAGCCTAACAATTAGTATCAAACCCCAGGTTCGGCAGGACGAGTATGGTGACGACAAGGCGAAGGTGTGGGGCTTGATTTGCTTACCTGTACGAGCTTAGAGACGTGGACACATGAAAAAGCTAGTTGTGGGCTTCGGTTACTATAAATATTTTTGACAATGTGGGTGGCATACAATGAATCACGAATATTGACATGTGGATCGTAGTAATGGATCACGTGGAGCTGAAAAGTTTGAGAGTCCACATATAAAGTATAGAGATCTTGAACTGATCTGTGCTAGACCGCCATGCAAGCAAGATCTCAAGCATCAGTAATGGGGAAATAAGAGAGAGAGAGAGAGAGAGAGAGAGAGAGAGAGAGAGAGAGAGAGAGAGAGAGAGAGAGACAGAAGCTGATGCTCTCATTTTCTGTGTAATGAAAAACTGTACAGTACAAACTATTTATACTAACAGCTAACTCACTACTAACCATCTAACTAACTCACATTACCAACTTAACAAACTTCCTAACTATAATTAACTATACAACTAACTATTACATAATTCCCACGTGCCTAGTCTCCAATTGTCTCAATACTCCCCCTCAAACTGGCAGGTGCAAAAATGTTGTGCACTCCCAGTTTGGACATCAAAAATTCATGTTGTTGTCTTGCAAGCCCCTTTGTAAGAATGTCTGCAAGTTGATCTGTTGAGCTTACGTGTATTGTTTTGGTCAGCCCCTTTTGAATCTTCTCTCTAATGAAATGACAACCTATTTCAATGTGCTTTGTCCTCTCATGATACACAGGATTTAATGCTATCTATAGTGCAGCTTTGCTGTCACAATGTACCAAAATTGGCAACTCAATTTCTACTCCCAGCTCCTTGAATACTCCTGTTAACCACACTAATTCTGAAACCACTGAAGCCATGCTTCTGTACTCTGCTTTTGCTGAGCTTTTTGACACTGTATTTTGCTTCTTTGATTTCCATGCAGCTAATGAATCTCCATGTTTCACAATGAAGCATGATACAGACTTCCTTGTATTTGGACAAGATGCCCAATCAGCATCACAAAAAGCAGTCAATGTGTTCTTCTTAGCTGCTCATCAAAATGCCCAATCCTGGTTCCCTTTTCACATACTTAACTACTCTTATGGCTGCTTCCTAGTGTGACTTCTTTGGATTTTGCATAAATTGGCTAAGTGTCTGTACAACAAAAGTAATGTCTAGCCTGGTCAATGTGATATATAACAGCTTCCCAATCAACCTTTGATACTTTCCCTTATCTTCCAATAATTTATCATTGTTTGATCCTGCAACCTCATCCACCTCAGTAGTTGTGAGCATTTGGTTGCAATCCAATGGTGTCCAGCTTGGCTTAGCTGCATTTAAGCCCATTTCTGATATAAGCTCCAAACTATACTTTCTCTGATTCATCATGATTCCTCTATGAGATCTACAAAACTCAATGCTCAAGAAATACTTCAACTCACCCAAATCCTTCAGCTTGAAGGTCTGATGCAACCGCTTCTTGGTTTCTTCAATGAGTGTTAAGTCATTACCAGTAATCAGCATGTCATCCACATAAACTAGAATGACTACAACTTTACTGTCCTGCTTCTTAGTAAATAAAGAATAGTCTAGGGAGCTTTGCACAAAACCTTGAGACACCAAAGCTTCAGTAAGTTTTACATTCCACTACCTGCTTGCTTGTTTCAACCCATAAAGGGATTTGACAAGCCTACACACCTTGCCTTCATTCTCCCCCTGGCTAACAAATCCCTCAGGTAGCTTCATGTACACCTCATCATAAAGATCCCCTTGAAGTAAAGCATTATATACATCCATTTGGTGTATATGCCACCCTTCAGTAGCTGCAACAGAAATTACAGCTCTAACTGTAACCATTTTCACCACTGGTGAAAAAGTTTCATTGTAGTCTAGGCCTTCTTTTTGGCTATATCCCTTAGCTACCAACCGTGCCTTGAATCTCTCAACATCCCCATTGGCTTTGTACTTCGCCTTATAGACCCATCTATAGCCTATGGGAACTTTCCCTGCTGGTAATGTCACTAACTCCCACGTCGTTGTCTTCTAATACTTGAATTTCTGCCTTCATGGCTTCAATCCATCTCTTGTCTTTAGGTTCCTCATGGAAAGTCTGTGGTTCAGTGATATCTAAGAAGGCTGTCAAGTAATGTTGATAAGCTGACTTTAATCCATCATAGGAAACAGAGTTGCAAATAGAATAAGGTTTATTTGATTGATCTAGCGCAGCTGCAGTCACATAATCAGTCATCCATATTGGCACTCATTTGTCTCTGGCAGACTTTCTAGGCCCATTTCCATCACTGTCTTGGACTTTATTAGCTATTTGTTTTGTCTCTTCTTGATTGAATTTGTTGATGATCTGTTGGAGTTATGTCTTCCGCATCATCAACTATTCCCGGAACATCATTGAGGACAGTCTGTTCCTCAGTATTAAGAATTGGTGAATGAACTGGTGGAGAGACTTCTGCATCATGTGCTGGAAAGTATGTATCTAAAAACATAGGCTGGTTCTCATGCTTCTTGAATTTGAAAGGAAAGAAAGACTCCTTAAAAACAACATCTCTGTTTATGAAGAAACATTGCTTAGACAAACCATACAGAACATAACCTTTTGTAACTTCTGAATAGCCCATCAAAACTGCTGCTGTTGCCCTAGCTTCAAACTTGTCATGTATATTCATTCTCTTTGCAAAACACAAACAACAAATAGTCCTTATATGCTCAATGTTTGGCTTCTTCTGATGAAATATTTCATAAGGACTTTTTCCTGCTAATACATTTGATGGTAGTCTATTAATGACATAAACTGCTGGTAACACACAGTGTCCCCAAAATTTTAAAGGTATATGTCCTTGGAACCTCATGGCTCTTGCTATTTTTAGCACATGTTTGTGCTTCCTTTCAGCAATTCCATTTTGTTGAGGTGTATAGACACAAGTCCTTTGACGAACAATTTCATTAGACTGAAAAAGTTTGCTACATGCCTCATTCACAAACTCTGTCCCATTGTCAGTCCTGATCACCTTAACTTGTCTGTTAAACTGAGTTTGCACTAACTTTATAAAATTTCTCAACAAAACCAACACATCACTTTTCAATTTCAACAAATAAACCCAAGTCATTCTTGAATGATCACCAACAATTGTCAAAAATAATTTATTACCATCAAAGGTTTGCACATCGTATGGTCCCCATACATCAACATGCAGCAAGTGAAATACATCTTCAGCTCTACTATTGCTTGTGCTAAATGGCAATCTACAATGTTTAGCTAAAGGACACACACTACAATTGTCTATTTTCCTTAATAATCATCATAGACTAATGAAAACAACTGCTTAAATATTCCTACTGAAGCATGTCCAAGTCTTATGTGCCAGAGTTCAATGTCCAGTTCTGTCTTCCTCACAGCCAAACCTTGAATTATTTCTTTATTATTCCTAGTATTAGTTTGTGGTAATAGGTAGAGGCCTTTCTTCATACCAATCACCTTCACCTTCCCACTGCAAAGGTCCTGAAGTAGATAGAAATCGGGATAAAAAGTTGCACAACACTTTAACTCCTTTGTGATCTTAGATACTGACAACAAATTATACTTGAACTCAGGTAAGTATAACACATTGTCAATTCTCCCTGCATTTGCTATATTACACGACCCTATGTGTGTCACATTTGATACTTCTCCATTAGGTAAGTGTACCCTTTTTTGTATGAATTCCAACTACTTCTAATTTGTGTTCTAACATTTCCAAATTAGAGGTCATGTGATTTATAGCTCCAGTATCCATAATCCATTCATGATCATTACCATCAACAAAATAATCACTAATACTAACTGCCATATTAGTTGATGCTTCTGGCACATTCTCCTTGTTGAGCAGCTTAAGGATCTGACTGTATTGTTCTGGTATGAAATGTGGGATTGGAGGAACTCTGAAAGCATCTTGGCCTCTTCCTCCTGTAGCTTGTGATTTGAAATCCCCTGTCATTGCATTGTGAGCTGTGTTGCCTCCAAATTTCTTCTTGAACTTGAAATCGTCAGGATATCCAATCAACTTGTAGCATCATTCTCTACTGTGTCCTTTCATTTTGCAGTAATTACAGAACACATTGTAATTTCTTCTAGGTTTTTGGTTGTTGAATCCTTTTGTTGTTAATAGAGCTGTCATCTCTGCATTTTCAGCAGGAACTACTGCATTTGCCATGCTTCTTTGGCTCTCACTTTCCATCAACATAGAGTAAGCCTTATTCACAGTTGGAAGTGGATCCATCATCATGATCTGCTAACGTGCTTGTTCATATTGTCTCATTGAGCCCCATAAGAAACTGCAATAACTTCTGCCTACGCATGAAAACTTCATACTCACTTGACTTTGGGCAATCACAACCAGGAGCTGGTGCCAAACAATCAAACTCAGCCCACAATTCATGCAACTTTGAGAAATAAGTTGCAATTGAACTTGTTCCCTGACTCGCAATAGCTATAGCTCTGTGCAACTGAAGAATTCTAGATCCATTGACCTTATCGAATCTTTCCTTCAGATCCTTCCAAACAGCACATGCATTTGAGGAATATACAATTCCACTCAGCAAATCACTCGATACACAGTTCATTATCCATGAGAGAACGATTGCATTGCACCTCTCCCACAGATCTGCCAAATTTGTACCATAATCTTCCTTCTTACAGGTACCTTCAATGAATCCTATTTTGTTGCGACCTAGTATCGCAATGCGCATTGCTCTGCTCCACACAGTATAGTTGTCCGATCCTGTTAGTTGCAGCGAGATCAGAACTGCTCCTGAATAATCTGTTGAGTGTAGGAATAGAGGATGATTATCACTTAAATTTTCCGGCAATGTATCATCTACAATCGCCTTTTTTGGATTTCTTCAATTCGTGCCCTAAATTCACAGAATAGAAGATGAGACTACTGAACAGGAAACAAATTGTGAAATTTAAGCTAGGATCGATGAACTTAGGTCCATATTAATGGCCCCATTGCTCTGATACCATGAACTGATCTGTGCAAGACCGACATGCAAGCAAGGTCTCAAGCATCAGTAATGGGGAAATAAGATCAGAAAAGGAAATGAAAGAGAGAGAGAGAGAGAGAGAGAGAGAGAGAGAGAGAGAGAGAGAGAGAAACTAATGCTCTCATTTTCTGTGTAATGAAAAACCGTACACTACAAACTATTCATACTAACAACTAACTCACTACTAACCATCTAACTAACTCAGATTACCAACTTAACAAACTTCCTAACTATAATTAACTATACAACTAACTATTACATAATTTCCACGTGCCTAGTCTCCAATTGTCTCAATAGAACTCTTAATGGTGTGAGGTCTTTTAAGAAAAATCGTGTGAATTTAGCCCAAAGCAGACAGTATCACAATATACTAAGGGTATTTGCAGGCTGGTTTAGCCCAATAAACTAAAACGTGCATGATATATGGCATATGACATATATTTGTAGACTAATTAGTATATATTTTCAATTTATGATTATTCATAACGCAGTAAATATACAGGCGGACTCAGAATTCAAAATTTGTGACTTTTGAACTCTAAAAAACGACTTCATGTACTAATAATTAAAATTAAAATTTAAAATTATATAAATATTTAATGAATATAATACAAATACAAAGTTCAGAACAAATTTATTGGTTCAGCTGAATCCATAAATTGCTTTCTAGCTCCATTACTGAATAAATAGATATTATATTCAATATAGACTGTGGTGTAACCTTGTAGGTATTTAGCATAGCACGACGGGATACGCGTGCGGCGTGCCGTCGCTTCTTCGAGATTATAGTTCCAAGTGGAATGTCTATATACTATATTGGTGTTCTACGCGTCAATTTTATTACGCAACTTTTTTTATTAAAAAAAAAACGAAAATCCAATCATTGTTATTTGGGTTGAATATTATTACACTTCACATTCAACAGTGTTGCCCGTTGTTTTCCTTACGAACAATAGAATTTGAATAAATTCAAAAAATTATATTCATAATTAGGAAAAAAAGTTATTGGCTGGACTTCATTTTCGTTGAATTATTTTCCTTCTTTTTTAAGAAATAGCGAACAAATAATTACAAACTTGTGAGAGCATTCTATGTTTAATAGATATTGCATTCTTTGTTTGCAGATTTTCTTTTATTATTCACATTATCATTTTTCTCCTTTATATGCGAGATGTTTATGTTTTATCTAAAAAGGAAAAAGACATTAAATCATGTTTGTTTTATTCTATAAATTGACCGTCTTGGGTAATTTTGGTATCACATATCAATCAGAAGACTTTGTCACACACAAATATAGTAAGAAGATTTCACATTGACATAAATGATTGTTTAATTCGTTTTACTTTTATCTGTAAAAATGATACCAGGTAGTCAATCTAAGGGGGTGTTCTTTAGAAATTAGTCAGTGTATTCTGAATTTCAGTTTTTCAGCTTAAGTTTTTGAAACAAAAATATCCTAAATTATCCTGAAGTTAAAATTTTTCGTTTAAAATTTCAAGATAAAATAAAATTGACTAATCTCTATAATATACCTGAAAATGAATATCTGTGCACTTGCCCGCTCTATATCTTATCCTTCTCTGAAACGTGGAATGATTTTACCCATATAAGGAAAGTAAATCATAATATATATTTGAAGGCAAAATACTACTAGTATATGGTTTTTATACCAAATCATATTTAGTTAATCACTCCACTCATTATTTGTACCAATTTGTCGGAGTAGGTGATAATGATCATTATAAATCTGAATAATTAATTTATTTTTTCGAAGATGATGAATATGATCATACCTGCTGGCTGTTAGCTGCTCTCAAGTCTCATTCTCATATTATATTTGCCCTTAAACTTACTCTCAAAAGTTTAATTATATATAAATTTTAATTTACATAACTCATTTTTAATAATTATTTTTGGTTTTTCATCCGGTGTTCATACCTATTTTAGGATATTCACGCCAAAAATTTCACCTTGGGTACAGCTAGCATTCCTTGACTAAAGCGACTTTATTCCTAAATGGCTCAAAGTCGAATACATCTGATTATGAATAATAGCCTGTTTGGCCAATCTTCTTTTTGGCCAAAAGTGTTTTTTTTTTTACCGAAAGCATTTTTGGCCAAAAATTGAGGTGTTTGGTCAAGCTTTTGGAAGGAAAAAAGTGCTTTTGAGGAGAAGGAGAAACAGTTTTGGAGAAGCAGAAAAAAATAGTTTCTCTCCAAAAGCACTTTTTTGAGAAGCACTTTTGAGAAAAATACACTTAGAAGCAGTTTTTTAAAACTTGACCAAACACTAATTGCTGCGCAGAAGTGCTTTTCAAACTAATTAGCCAAACACAAACTGCTTCTCACCAAAAGTATTTTTGAAAAAAGGACTTCTGAAAAAAAGCACTTCTCAAAATAAGCTGATTTTTGCAGCTTGGCCGAACGGGCTATAAGAATACTTATTACCCATCACAAAAGCAAGTGATAAAATATTTATTGTTGTTATAATAATCAATAACCTATTGTTAATGAGTAAGAATCTTGGAGTATAAATAGATTAGGGTAAAGTAAATGAGTGCGATATTAAGGTTTGGTTTTTACTTGTACTTAAGTCAAGGATTAGGTAACGTACGCGGTACGTGTACAAGATTTCTTTTTCTTTTTCCTTCTTCGTTGTAACATAGTAGCATGTTTTGGTAATGAAGATTGACCTTCAATCTCAAGTAAAATAGAAAAAAAAAAAAAAAAAACAGCTAGACAATTGAAATAGCACCAAACATCATAGTTGGAGGTTTGGAGCTAGGCGTTTTCATATAAAAAAAGAATAAAGCATAAAGTAGTAAAAATCCAAAAGCAAAAAAAAATGGTAGTAACATATAAGAGACAACACCACCAAAGGATGTGGTGCAGCGGATGAGGTTGCTCTTTCCTTAACCAGAAATCTCGGGTTCGAGCACTGGATATAGAAAAATTCTTGATAGGGAACGCTTCCTCCCGAATTGGGCTCTACGCGGCACGAATCCAGAGATAGTCGGGCTCCAATGGAGGTACCGGTCACCGAGTGAAAATCCAAAAAAATAAATAAGAGACAACTACCACCAAAGGATGTTATGTAGCAGATGGCCGGATGGGGTTGTTCTTTCCTTAACCTGAGATCTTGGATTCGAGCCCTAGGTATGAAAAAATTCTTGTTAGGGAGCGGTTCCCCCAAAATGGGGCCTTATGGGGGCACGAATAATCCAAATATAGTTGAGTTCCAATGAGAGCATCGGACACCGAGTGGAAAAAAAAAAAAAAAAACCATAAGAGACAACTCTAGTGATATCGACAAGAGTTTCAATTCTCACTGTTCTTTTTCCCATTTCTTTTCCCCTTATACCCAGTATTAAAAGGAAAACTTTATAGTAATAATTGTTTGAAAATATATATCTGAATCAAGATAATGAGAGGCTTTCAACTTTAACCAAATATTGTCCAATCACTTCTAAGAGTGTACCTTTAGAAATATTGTTATAACTAGGTAAATTTGCTTACGCTTAACACGCTAATAAATAACTTCATTAAGCTTGTAAATGATCATTTCCTAATATTGCTAACGCAATTTGAATCAATAAAATTAAAAACACGTTTGTAAAAACCCACAAAATCATTTGACCCTTCAGGCCAACAACTTAATATTGAATGCAATTTGATTAGAATTACGCTTCAATTCCAAAAAAATTGGAATCGGCTAATATAAATCCTTTTTTATGATCTAGCCTGGAACGGAGCTACAATCAAATATAACCTTTTCATTTTTTCCATATATATATAAAAAGTTTAAGTGTTAAAAACCAATAAATGTATAAGTTATGGACGATTTGTTTATACATGTACAATACAAGCACTAGATTTATTCGTAAGTCATAATATTTCCGATCGAACAAATAAACAATTCTATTGACTTTTATTTAAATTGTACTTAGGTTATCATTAATGCATTCCAGAAAGCAAAATGCAATTATGCAAAGCATATATATATGTCGTTGAACGATAATTATTAGTATTTCTTTATTCAAAGGCGCCAGGCATTAGACTTATTCATACGCTATAATATTTCCGAATTAACAATAAACAATTTTATTGACTTTTATAATTTAAATATGTGTGAATGGTGGATTTCAAAACGAAAATGCAAAGAACAGTCGTTGAATGGGAATTTGCATGATTGCCAACTAGTTGCCAGCGGTAACTTGGAAAGGCCTGCAATATTATTTATATATACATATATAGTCAACAATTTTATTTTTTATTTATTTTATTGTTACGAATTTGATGTCGATAATCTGCAAATCAAAAAATTCATTTCGGCTAATGGAAGCTTCTAGAGTTGTTTCTTCCTAAGAACCAAGAAGATATATGCCAAGATAATGACAAAATTAAACAGATAACTTACTATTTCTACTTCCATGGTCGGAACTTCACTACTCACTAGACAATCTTGACTCAGTATAGGTTATATTTAGAGACAAAAATTAAAATTTGCTTGCTCTTTATCCTTTTTGTTGGTTGCAATTATTTGTCAAGTTAGGCAGCTGAAATGCTGAAACCATGTCTCCTTTCTTGTTTCGTTCCTTCTTATTGCTACCCCACGTACACTATAGCCGCCCTTTTTTTTTTTGCGTAATGTTCGATATTTGTATTGGGTTCCGACAATCTGGATTCTCGTTGTATATGGCCCATTATAGAAAGAAACTCTTTCTATCCATACTTACACTTCCATCACCTGCTGATCCTCTTTGGTGAGCTCTTGGTTATTTGGATTGTGGATCACAGAGGCGGAACCAGGATTTGAAGGAATTAGAATTTGAAGGTTATGTGTATATATACTTGCATATATTCAACCAAAATATATTTTGTATATAGGAGATACTAATCTTCGGAAACAGCCTCTCTATCCCTTCGGGGTAGGGGTAAGGTCTGCGTACTCACTACCCTCCCCAGACCTCACTAGTGGGATTTCACTGTGTTGTTGTTGTTGTTGTTGTTGTATATAGGATACTAATAGTAATATATTATTATTTTCTAAGAACGTATACATATATATATATATGGAATTTTCCTCGAACTTTCCGTGTGGCGATATATAATATAAGTCCGCCTGTGGTTGATCGTGTCGAATCCTTTTACACTATCTAAGTTATTTAAAATCAACTATACATACTGTTGAGAATATAAGCTGTTGTGTATTAGTTGGCTAGTTAGTTAATACATTGGCTATGGTTAGGTAGTTAATACAATGGCTATTTATGTAATTCTAGTTAGTTAGTGAAGTCGGTTAGAAGCTGTGTATATATATGATCTACTACACACTGCTGTAGCATGCAGAAGAAATGAGAAACTGTTAATTTTCTCTCCAAGTCTTCTTCTGTTCTTATCCTCTCTTCAATCTCTCTTTTACATTGTTAAAGTTGACATGGTATCAGAGCCTACTGCTCGAATCTAGATCGCAAATCGGTGTAGTTGCTCAATTCAAGCTCAATTGCTTCAATTACACAAGCTCTGTATCTACAGTTGAAGCTCAACAATGGCGGAGGTTGATAATGAAGCTCCTGAGAAGCTAAGTCACAATCATCCCTTGTTTTTGAACTCAAATGACAATTCCGGTGCAATCCTGATCTCGCTGCAACTTCGAGGTCCAGAAAACTACTCAGTGTGGAGTCGAGCAATGAGAATTGCTATTTTAGGGCGGAACAAGTTAGGGTTCATCGACAGTACTTGTAGGCGAGGAAATTTTGGTCCAAATCTGGTCGATCTATGGGACAGATGCAATGCCATAGTGCTGTCATGGATAATGAACTGTGTATCGCCTGAATTGCTTAGTGGAATTGTTTACTCCTCTAATGCGAGTGCGGTATGGACTAATCTAAAAGAGAGGTTTGATAAGGCTGATCTCTCTAGAATTTTTCAGATCCATAAGAGCATTGCTACGATTAATCAAGGTACTAGCTCGATCTCTTCCTATTTCTCAAAATTGAGACTTCTGTGGACAGAATTTGATAGTCTAGCCCCAATTCCTGGATGTGACTGTGAGAAATCGCGTGAATTTGTTGTATTTATGGAAAGGCTGAAACTCCTACAGTTCCTTATGGGGATAAATGAGTCTCATGAGCAAGCTAGAAGTCAATTGCTCATGATGATACCAGCTCCTTCTGTTAACAAGGCCTACTCTATGATGATGGAGAGGGAAAGCCAGAGGGCAATTGCACACATAGGTGTTCCCGTAGAGAATCCTGACCTCACTACTTTTGTGTCTACTAGAGGTGGTTTTCAGCAAAGGCCAAAGAAATATTTTAACCTAGTCTGCGACTAATGCAACTACAAGGGACATACCAGAGAGAATTGTTTCAAATTAATTGGTTATCCTGCTGATTTTAAGCATAAGAAGAAAGGAAATTCATTCCCTACAGCCAACTTTGCAGGAAACACTGGTGATTCAGCAATACTAATGTCTACTAATGGAAGTCATGATGTATTTTCAGTAGCTAACTTTGCAGGTAATAACAGTGGAGGAAACCATGGGGAAAGGAGTCAACCTCAGTCTCACCCAGCAACACCACTTCCTTCAGCATTATACTTTACTCCAGAACAGTATCAACAAATCCTACATATGCTTGGTAAGGTAAATGAAGAAGCAACAAGCTCTGCTCAACCAGCAGCAGCAGGTATATTTGTATTCCTATCCAGTATAGTTGATGATAGGTGGATAATTGATACTGGAGCTACTAATCATATGGTAGGAAATTCTAAGTTGTTGACTAAATTGGACAAGGAGTCTAGTTTAAAAGGTGGAAATGTGCATCTTCCAAATGGTAATGTGGTGTCAATATCAAATACAGGAACATCTAGTATACTCAGAAATCAGGATCTACAAAATGTGTTGCACATTCCTGACTTCAAGTTTAACCTTTTGGCTGTGTCAAAGTTGACAAATGAACTGAAGTGTTGTGTGGCATTTTTTCCTGATTTTTGCCTATTCCAGGACCTCTACAGTGAGCAGGTGAGGGGGATTGGTAGAGAAGATTGTGGATTGTACAGTCTGAAGTCATCTCCAACTTCTACAACACCACTTACTCAACCACAACTACAAGGGTCTGACAGTAAAGAAGAGTGATACTCTGTGTCTACTAATGTCCCACTATCTGTATGGCATAATAGACTAGGGCATGCTCCTTTAGATATGCTCAGAAA
Source organism: Nicotiana attenuata (assembly GCF_001879085.1). Classification (NCBI taxonomy): domain Eukaryota; kingdom Viridiplantae; phylum Streptophyta; class Magnoliopsida; order Solanales; family Solanaceae; genus Nicotiana; species Nicotiana attenuata. The sequence continues at coordinate 109,426 of NW_017670692.1, forward strand.
AATAAAGTTTTTGAAGCATTGCAAACTAGACAAAAATCATCACTGTCCTGTATGTCCACTAGGGAAACAGTCTAGACTTTCATTTCCTATCAGGACTACTAGTTCAAATAAGCCCTTTCAGCTAGTACATGGTGATGCATGGGGTCCTTATAGAGTATGTTAGTTTGTGTGAGTCCACCTACTAGTAGATTACCTGGTCCTCTACGAGATTCTGCTGAGAATGCTAATAAAACTGTACGTAAATGAGGTAGAGGATTTTTACGTGGAAAAATCCCACACAAGGGGATCAAAAAACCACGACCTACACCTGTAGGCTTTTAACTTCACTAACATGTAAAAATCGATTACAAGCCACTTTGTAATGACTCCATTACAAAGGATTTACTCAACTAACTTGTGGTACTCTTACCACAAGCCACTTTGTGACTCCCTAGTTACAAAGAGTTTTACTAACTTGTGATGCTCTCGCCACAAGCCACTTTGTCACTCTACAGTTACAAAGGCTTTTGCTTATGACTAAACCTAGCCACAACGTAAACTCAAGGAGTTTACGGATTTACAAAAGGATTCCTAATCAACGCTTCTAGCTAAGCAATTTAGGAGATACAATAAGTACAATCACAAAGTTACAACTCAACTAGGACAACAACATGCTAACTTTAGGAACTGGTCCGTAGTTGCGTTCAACTTTGTTCTTCAAGCTCGTGAGGACTGATTTCTCTGTTTTGGCAAGAAGCTTGAATGAGAAACTGAAACCTTCAAGTGATGTTGAAATATAAACTCATGTTGGTACACCTTAATTACATCACTTGAAATGATGTGAGCACTTTAGTTTGTCAGGAATGAGTGGGCGCTGGAAACAGTGCAGTGCGGCAGAAATAGTGCAGGCAGTCACTTCGTTTCCAGCTATGTCCAACTGACTTTGTACTGCTATGAGGGAACCACAAGGGTAGCAGGTCCTTGTATAGTTTCCTAGCTCCTGAAGCTGTAGCAGTTCACATATAGCTGGAATCCGTTAAATGCGGTGTAGTCCAAGTGAGTCAGGTTCCTTATCTGGTTCTTGACATTAAGTTTGTTAGATCATCAAAACACCAGGCAAAGATATTGAAAACCTATCAATTTCCTCCTTTTTGATGATGACAAACTTAATATTAAAAATGAGGATTTAGAGAGCTCAGAGAACCAGACTGAGTAACAGGAGAACACAAGTTCCCCCTGACTCTATGCCCTTAATATTGAAAATGAGGATTTAGAGAGCTCAGAGAACCAGATTAAGTAACAGGAGAACACAAGTTCCCCCTGACTCTATGCCCTTTCGCACACATGTGTTCCCCCTGAGTTTAGTTTCCCCCTTTTGGCATCATTAAAAAAAACACAAACAGAAGAATCAGCACAAAAAAGTCCAGCTATGCTAACTCATGCCACATATGTGCACACAAACATGATAGAGAATAGAAACACAGAGGTAAAGCACAGATATAATAAAAGAGGATAGAATTGATATTAATAAAACTTTAATATGCCTTTGCGTAAAAAGCAAAAGGCAACATTGGACTTGTTAAAACGGGAGCAGTAATGTTCCATCCCAACCGCATAAAAAGAAAACAAAAAACAACTGCCAAAACAACAAAGAAAACTTAAAGAACATTTCCAGAAACTCGTCACTGGAGGGGTACTTAGGGGGCACTAGGAGTAAAAGGCTTGGTAGCTGCAGCAAGTGTTTGGAGAACAAGATCTATTCGGGAATTTCCCGACTTCTGCTCATTGAGCAGTTCTGCTTTCAGGTTCTCTACTTGTGCCCTGAGATTAGCATTCTCCTTTGTCAAACGAGCTACTTCATCATTTGACACCGGAACCCCTTGGGTTTGCTGACCTTCCAGGATAGCATTCCTGGCCTTCAACCGACGAATTTCCTCAGCTGCACTGTTCTGAGCATTAATAAGCTTTGAGACGGTTGATGTACTTCCTACCGCCCCATTCTTTTCTATGCACTCGCATTCTTCCAAAGTTGTCTGTGAGAAAGTCTGCTTCTTAGTCCCCACCTTGCCTGTCCCCAGTGGTACCTCAAAGAATTTAAACACTTGAGTAAGCAGGAACCCGTAGGGAAGGCCATGATTACCATCCTTGAAGGTGGCAACCTTTTGCATGTGTTCAATCATGATAGCAGGCAGACTCACAGGGGTAAAGCTGTCCAGTTGCTCCATCAAGAACAGGTCAGACTTAGAAGTCACTGACCTCCTCTCAGCTCGATGCAATAAAACTTTGTTAACCAATTCAAACAGCAGCTGATACACAGGAAGTAGCGCTTTCTTATGGATTTGGTCCCCTTTCTGGTTTGCATTGTCTTTTACCACGACATTTCTGAAGTTAAACTGACACACATCCCTTAAACTGGACACACCAGCTGTAGGAACTTTAAGAATCTCTCCAAGCAACTTTACATCGAAGACGATGTCCACTCCATTGACCAAAGCACAAATGTGGTCTGTTTCAATGGGAAAGAGGCTAGCAAAGAAGCTTTGTACCTCATCCTCATATACCTTAGGTGCATCCATTTGGAATAAGTGCGCCCAGCGTTGAAACTCGACCATTTCCAGAATTTGGCGCATACCAGCCATCTCAGAGATTGTTGGGTCAAATGTACGACCCAGCAAAACTTTTTGATGTCTCAGACGTTCAGAGCCAAGGCTGACTTCACTTCTCATTCTCTTCACAGAACCAGGTTGCCGGACTTCTCACCACTTACTTTTCCTTCTTCCTTGAATTTGACTAACACATCCTCATCAGACATCGAGAACTCACTCACCACCTCCTTCATCTTGGACCTAGAGGTTGACCCCTTCTCTGTTGAAACAGGCTTCTTCTTTTTGGAAGACCGTCTAACTAGTGAACCAGGTTCATCTGGGGTTTCCTCATCCACCTCTACTACAGGGATTGCCTCATCACTTACAGGTACACTATTTTTCACCAACTTTCTCCTTTTCTTCTTACTACTTTTCTTGCTCTTTTGAAGAGCAAAATCGTAGGCCACCTTAGCTTGAAGCCTGGTAGTAGGTCGTTTGGTTTCAGACTCAGGAGTGGACACAACTCTCCGCTTAACTATGAACGCATCAAGAGCCACATTATCTAGGTCCTCCTCATCACTGGACCTCATTTCAGGTACTTGTATTTTCAAGGACACAACAGCGAATGCAGGAGCAGAACTGTCCTGGGAATGAGAGCCCTGACCTAGGTCCTCCGGAGAGGGATCAGGTTCCTCATGTGATGGCCCAGTAGTATCTGCGAGTGCATCCCCTTCAACAGTTATAATGGCCCCTTCGTCCCCCACACTTTGTAGCTCATTTTTCTGAGAGATAATCTCATGCAGTACCCCATCACCAGTCCACAAAGATGGTTACAACATTTTTAACTTCCTCAAATGGTACTACTGCCACCACGGAGTCGGTAGCAACAATGGCAGAACTCTTTATGACCTCAGGGTTTTGACCTTGTTCTCCACTGGGTCTTTGACTGGTGGGAGCCTCAGAAGATGGAGGGGACGGAGCAACAATTTTAGGTGTTTCTGAAATAGAGAGAGACAGAAAAACTAGGTGAGGAGTGACTTCAGCGGGAGGAGTACGAGAGGGTAAGGAAGGCTCAGTAGGAGCGGAAGTCTCCATAGTTTTATCAGTAATAGTTACGACTGAGGCAGGGAGGTCAGAGTTTGTCTCAGCCATTTTTTTTAAAAAAGTGTGACGATGCTTTTGGGAAATTCTAATGAAGAACTTATGGTTAGAGAGAACAGAAGAGGGTTTTTATTAGGAGAGAATAATTATGAGAAGAGAGGAATAGGCACCGGTTCTGAAACAACGGTTGGGCATGGAGAAATGCAATGTTTCAGAGGGAGATGGAACGATTTGAAGTGAAGAGACATGACAACAGGATCTGAAAAATTGAATGACATGGCAGTTGGGTTTTGTAACCTTTTTAAGACGTGTATTAAAGGATGCACAGAACTACTAACCTTTGGTACAAGAACCAAGTTCTCAACCTTTTATTTGAAAGAATCAATCCTCTTTTATCATTCATGCACTGCATCTATTGCTTCTATACTCATCATGCGTATTTACCTGCAACAGTATTAAATTTAGTTAGACATGGCCAGAAAACACTTTTAGCCAGTTATTTCTTGAAGGTGATTTTCATAGCTAGATAAATAGGAATCGGGTGCTCAATTGGGCTTTAAAAGCCCCAACTTCATTCTGTTTCTTTCAAACTGTTCCCTACTTAAAGCCTTGGTGAAAATGTCTGCAATTTGATCTTCTGTGCTGTAGAACTTTATACATATCAGTCCTTTCTCCACATTGTCCCTTAGAAAGTGATGCCTCACATCAATATACTTTGTCCTTTTGAGTTGAACTAGATTCTTGGCCATGTTGAGTGCACTGGTGTTGTCACATAGAAGGGGCACACTCTCAGTAAGTACCCCAAAGTCCTCCAGTTGTTGCTTGATCCATAACAGTTGAGCATAACAGGATGTTGCGGCTACATATTCTGCTTCAGCTGTTGAAAGAGCCACTGAATTTTGCTTCCTTGTGCCCCAAGAGATAAGACACGAACCTAAGAAGTGAGCCATTCTATAAGTTCTTTTCCTATCCACAAGATAACCTGCATAATCTGCGTCAGCATAACCAATGAGATTAAAGCTGTCACCTGAGGGATAATATAGAACCAGGTCCTGTGTTCCTTTGAGGTATCTCAGTATTCTTTTGGCAGCCTTCAAGTGAGATTCCTTGGGATTTGATTGAAACCTTGCACATAACCCCAACTAAAAACAATATCAGGTATGCTGGCAGTGAGATAGAGGAGAGACCCAATAATGCCTCTATACATGGTTTGATTCACAGGAGATCTAGTTTCATCCATATCCAGTCGAGTGGCAGTAGCAATGGGAGTGTCTATCACCTTTGATGCTTCCATGTCAAACCTCTTCAAAAGCTCCCTGATGTATTTTTGCTGACAGATGGATATACCCGTTTGGGACTGTTTTACTTGAAGACCCAAGAAGAAGTTCAGTTCCCCCATCATGCTCATTTCAAATTCACTTCCCATGAGTTTTGCAAATTCTTCACACAGAGAATCAGCTGTTGCTCCAAAGATGATATCATCAATATAGACCTGAACAATGAGCAGATTCCTTCCCCGTTTCTTTAAGAAGAGAGTGTTGTCAATTTTCCCTCTTTTAAAGCCATTTTCAAGAGGAACTTTAACAGCCTTTCATACCAAGCTCGAGGAGCTTGCTTTAGCCCGTACAAGGCTTTGTCCAGTTTGAAAACATATTCAGGGTGCTCATGACATTCAAACCCTGGAGGTTGCTTCACATAGACTTCTTCCATAAGGAGTCCATTCAAAAATGCACTCTTGACATCCATTTGGAACAAGGTGAATTCCATAGGAGATGCAAAAGCGATTAGAATTCTAATAGCTTCTATGCGAGCTACTGGAGCAAACGTTTCATCATAGTTAATCCCTTCTTCCTGATTGTAGCCTTGGACCACTAGCCTGGCCTTGTTTCTTGTGGTAATTCCATGTTCATCGAGCTTGTTTCTGAATACCCACCCGGTTCCTATAATGGTTCGATCTGAGGGTCTAGGTACCAGGTGCCCCACATTGTTTCTCTCAAACTGATGTAGCTCGTCTTGCATGGCTGTAATCCAATCTGCATCTTTCAAGACTTCCTTGATATTCTTGGGTTCTATCTGGGAGAGCAAAGCTGAGAAGGCAAGTGAATTTCTGGCTCTTGATCTGGTTTGTACTCCAGAATCTAGAGGAGTAATAATGTTGTCCATCGGATGAGAGCTTTGGTGTCTCCAGTTAGACGTCTGAGGTTCCTTCTGAGAGGAAGAGGGTATGTTTGGCTGGTTTTCCTCTGTTCCTCTCTCAAGTGCTAGTGGAGTTCCCTGAACTGCATCAACCACTCTTTCTTCAGCTTCAGTGGTTGTAATTGAAGTGCTTGGTTCTGTTGAAGATGAGACGGTATTGTCTTTATTTAGCTCCTTTACTTGACTCATCATATCTGCCTTTCCGTTTGTCATGTTAATGACTTCACCAAGGACTAGTAAAGGTTCTCCATCTTGATCTTCCTCAGCACTCTTCTCACAGGAAGGATGAGACTCATCAAAAATAACATGAACATTTTCCTCAACACATTGAGTCCGCTTATTATATATCTTTTAAGCCTTGCTTTGAGAAGAGTAGCCCAGAAATATTCCTTCATCACTCTTGACATCGAATTTACCAAGATGATCATTTCCATTATTGAGAACATAGCATTTGCACCCAAATATTCTTAGGTGAGTCAGCTTGGGTTTCCTTCCATTTAACAATTCATAGGGGTTTTTGTTCAGAAGTGATCTGATCATGCACCTGTTCACCAAGTACCAGGTAGTGTTGACAGCTTCAGCCCAGAAGTTCTTTGCAATTCAACTATCGATCAGCATTGTTCTTGCCATCTCTTCCAGAGTTTTGTTCTTCCTTTCTACTACTCCATTTTGCTGGGGAGTTCTGGGAGCTGAGAAGTTGTGAGTGATGCCATTTTTATTGCAGAATTTATCAAATTTGACATTGTCGAATTCTGTCCCATGATCTGATCTAATGCATGCGACCCTAGACTCCATCTTCACCTAGATTTTCTTCACAAAAGCCACAAACACCTCAACAGTTTCATCTTTGGTTCTGAGAAACAGAGTCCATGTGAATCTGGAGTAGTCATCCACTATCACAAAAATGTATCTTTTTTCTCTTCTACTTTGCACTCTCATAGGTCCACATAGATCCACATGCAGAAGCTCTAGTGGTTTTGAGGTGCTCACATCTCTTTTAGACTTAAAGGAGGATTTCACATGTTTTCCTCCAACACAGGCATCACAGACCTTTTGCATCTTGAATTTTGACATAGGCAGACCATGGACCAGGTCCTTCTGAATTAGTTTGTTCAGAAGAGAGAAACTTGTGTGGCCCAGTCTTTTGTGCCATAGTTCAGCATCATCATCAACCGCTTTCAGACAGCTCAGATCACCACTCTATAAGGACTCCAAATCAGCAACATAGATGTTCTTGTATCTTTTGGCCACAAGTACTACTTCACCAGTCACAAGATCAGTGGCTGTACATATTTTGGACAAGAATTCCACCTTGTTTCCTTTATCACAGATTTGAGAGACACTCAAGAGACTGTACTTAAGGCCATTGACATAGTACACATTTTCAATAGAATGAGTGAGTGACTTCCCGACTTTTCCAACTCCAAGAATGTAACCCTTTTTTCCATTGCCAAAGGATACACTCCCTCCTTGCAGGGCTTTTAGTGAAAGAAAGTCCATGGTGTTCCCAGTCATGTGCTTTAAACACCCACTATCCATGAACCATTGTTGACCACTTCCTTTCACCGTTCCCTATTTGTTGTCATCGTCTTCATCATCATCTGATTGAGCCATCAAAGCAAAAGTTGAGTTATATTCAATCTCCTCGCCTTCAACTGCCATCATGGAACTATCACCAGTATCAGGTTCATCTTCTTTCTCACTAGAGGAATCCCCCCCATGCTGCTGCAAGAGCCTGTCTCATCATGTCAGCGGATCTTTTTCTCTTGAAGTCCTTGAAAGGAACCAGGTTCGTCTTAGCTGTTTTCTTATGGTAGTTCTTGGAGAATTCTTGCTTCAAGAGAGGACAGTCTTTCATGAAGTGTCCAGGCTTTCCACACTTGTAACAAAGATCATAGTTCTTTGATCTGTTAGAGCTGTCCCTTTTTAGCATTTCTCCATTTCTTCTGACCATCTTCTGCAACCTTTTGGTTAAGTAAGCCATGTCACTGTCTTCCTCACTTGAATCATTGTTATCAGCTTTAAGTACCAGGTTCTTTTCCTTCTTTGGTTCTCTTCTTTCACTGTCTATCTTTTTCTTTAACTCGTAGGTCTTCAAATTTGCGATAAGCTCTTCTATGGTCAGCTTCTGTAAGTCCTTTGATTCAGTAATAGCATTCACTTTGCTTTCCCAAGGGCTAGGCAGAATACTGAGGAATTTCCTAACTAGCTTGTTTCTAGGAATAGTTTCACCAAGCGAGTGTAACTCATTTATGATGGAAGTGAATCTTGTGTCCATATCTTGAATGGATTCATCATCCCTCATTTTGAAGAGTTCATACTCGGTAGTGAGCATATCAATCTTAGACTGTTTTACTTGTGTGTTCCCTCATGAGCTGTTTGCAAAGCTTCCCATATCTCTTTGGCAGTGTCGCGGGTGGAGATTCTATTGTACTCTTCTTGTCCTATTCCACGTACTAGAATTTTCTTGGCATGAAAATTCTTCTCCACAGCTTTCTTGTCTGCTTTAGTGTACTCTTTACTGGTTTTTGCCATTGAGAATGGAAGTTCTTCCGGTACCTTGGTTGGAACATAAGGACCATCGCATATGATATCTCATAACTCAGAATCCTCAGCCATGATAAAATCATGCATTCTTGTTTTCCACCACCCATAGTATTGTCCATTGAACCTAGGTAGTCGGTATGTAGATTGACCTTCTTCAAAATTTGGTGGAGCAGCCATGAGGATCCTTCCTAGGTGTTAGCCTGATAGGAGGAACCCGCTCTGATACCAATTGTTAGTTTGTGTGAGTCCACCAACCAGTAGATTACCTGGTCCTCTATGAGATTCTGCTGAGAATGCTAATAAAACTATACGTAAATTAGGCAGAGGATTTTTACGTGGAAAAATCCCACACAAGGGGATCAAAAAACCATGACCTATACCTGTAGGCTTTTAACTTCACTAACTTGTAAAAACTGATTACAAGCCACTTTGTAATGACTACATTACAAAAGATTTACTCAACTAAATTGTGGTACTCTTACCACAAGCCACTTTGTGAATCCCTAGTTACAAAGAGTTTTACTAACTTGTGATGCTCTCACCACAAGCCACTTTGTCATCTACAGTTACAAAGGCTTTTGCTTATGACTAAACCTAGCCACAACGTAAACTCAAGGAGTTTATAGATTTACAAAAGGATTCCTAATCAACGCTTCTAGCTAAGCAATTTAGGAGATACAATAAGTACAATCACAAAGTTACAACTCAACTAGGACAACAACATGCTAACTTTAGGAACTGGTCCGTAGTTGCGTTCAACTTTGTTCTTCAAGCTCGTGAGGACTGATTTCTCTATTTTGGAAAGAAACTTGAATGAGAAACTGAAATCTTCAAGTGATGTTGCAATATAAACTCATGTTGGTACACCTTGATTACATCACTTGAAATGATGTGAGCACTTTAGTTTGTCAGGAATGAGTAGGCGCTGGAAACAGTGCAGTGCGGCAGAAATGGGATATTCCTCTATTCAAAAGGGTTACAAACTCTATGACTACATGCTAAGTCATTCCTTGTAAGCAAGAATGTGGTGTTCAGAGAAGACCTATTTCCTTTTAGACACTTCACTCCTTCTACTCTTTCCTTGTTTCCAGTCCTAGAATCTACATATGAACCACCAAGAAATATTCCAAACACCACTCCTAACAATACAACAACCTCTCAAACCATACAAGAAGACTCAGCTACAGAAAGTGCTACACCTTTAGATCCATCCACTAATACAGATCATTCCTTACATCCAGTCACACCTAACATCACAGTCACTGATACATCTAGCATCAGTTCAATACCTATCATTGAACCTCAATAATCCGAAACACTTAGAAAATCCTCTAGAACTGTCAAACAACCTCTATGGATGCAAGACTTTGTCACTACTAAAAAATCCAACTGTGCCTACCCCTTGTCATCCTATATCTGCTATGAACATCTAACCCCACCTTATAAGGCTGCCTTAAACTCCTATTCCTCTATTGTTGAGCCTGCTAGTTACAAAGAAGCAGTTGCAGATCCAAAGTGGATTGAAGCTATGAAACTGTAAATTGCAGCACTAGAAGACAACAACACTTAGAGCATTGTTAATATACCTGAGTGAAAGACCCCTATTGGTTGCAAATGGGTGTTCAAAGTCAAATATAAATCTTCAGGAGAAGTGGAGAGATATAAGTCAAGATTGGTAGCCAAGGATTATAGTCAACAAGCAGGATTAGACTACAAAGAAACTTTCTCCCCAGTAGCCAAAATGGTCACTGTCAGATCAGTGATAGCTGTGGCAGCTTCAAGACATTGGTTCATCTATCAAATGGATGTTCACAATGCTTTTTTGCAAGATGATCTTTTGGAGGAAGTCTATATGACTATTCCAGATAGGTTTGCTAGACAGGGGGAGACCAAACGAGTCTGCAAAGTACAAAAATTATTGTATGGCCTGAAACAAGCACCAAGGCAGTGGAATCTCAAGCTGACTGAGGCACTGCAACAACTGGGATTTATTCAAAGCCATTTTGACTACTCACTTTTCACACAGCAACTAGAAGGTGACATAGTTGTGGTTCTTATATATGTGGATGATCTGATCATTACAGGAAGCAACAATGATTTACTAGTCAAAACTAGGGAAGATCTTCAGAAAAAGTTTAAGATGAAAGACCTAGGAGTTCTTCTTAGGTATTGAATTTGCTAGGTCAAACAAAGGAATACATATGTGCCAAAGAAAGTATTCCTTGGAGTTGATCTCTGAACTTGGCCTAGGAGGAGCAAAAACAGCTGGAACTCCCTTGGAGTGCAATCAGAAACTTACCTCAATTGAATATGATAGAACTTTCAACAGAGGTGTAGGTCATGAGGATTCTATGTTAGATGATGCTGGAGAATACCAAAGGCTTGAAGGGAGACTCTTATATTTGACCATGACTAGACCAGACATCTCATTAGGAGTACAGGTGCTAAATCAGTATATGCATGCTCCAAAACAATCTCACATAGAAGTTGCCCTAAGATTTATTAGATATTTGAAAGCATCACCAGGTCTGGGACTCCTAATGCCAGCAAGAGAAACCAAACAACTACAAGCTTTCTGTGACTCAGATTGGGGCTCATGTCTGCAGACTAGAAGGTCTGTCACATGATATCTTGTAGAATTTGGAGATCCCTTGGTGTCATGGAAATCCAAGAAACAAGAGACTGTGGCTAGAAGTTCAGCTGAAGCTGAGTTCAGAAGCATGACATCCTGTGTAGCTAAAGTTACATGGCTAATAGGGTTGTTCAAGGAACTTGGAGTTGAAGTGCAGCAGCCTGTCGATTTGTTCTGTGATAGCAAAGCTGCTATCCAAATAGCAGCTAATCCTATATTCCATGAACGAACCAAACATATAGATATTGACTGTCATTTTGTAAGGGAAAAGCTGAGTCAAGGAGTAATCACAACTCATCATCTCTCAACAAAGGATCAACTAGCAAATCTACTAACCAAGAGCATTGGAAAAGCACAACATGAGGCCCTGTTGAATCAACTTGGTGTTGAGAATATATTCAAAGCATCAACTTAAAGGGGAGTGTTGAGAATATAAGTTGTTGTGTATTAGTTGGCTAGTTAGTTAATACAGTGGCTATGGCTAGGTAGTTAATACAGTGGCTATTTATGTAATTCTAGTTAGTTAGTGAAGTCGGTTAGAAGCTGTGTATATATATATGATCTACTACACACTACTATAGCATGCAGAAGAAATGAGAAACAGTTAGTTTTCTCTCCAAGTCTTCTTCCGTTCTTATCCTCTCTTCAATCTCTTTTACATTGTTAAAGTTGACACATACTTAACTCTATGCAGTATATGTAGATCGATAATCCAAAGAATCACGATAACTCACTATAACGAGCTAAAACATATTGATCACATAATATACACTATCTATGTAAAAAATTTAAATCAATTTCTCCTTTCCCCATAATATATCAGTCTACTCTCTGTCTCTCTCTTATCTATATTTAATTTAATCCAAAAAAATGTTTGATAGCGTTGAATGTGATAAAATATGAACCGATATCATTTGAACTATCATATCAATGATTATTATGTAATAAAGAATGAAATTACAGAAATGTATTCCCGAAAACGACAAGAAAAGTCATTGATTAAATAATTATATGACAAAAATTAAATCAACTTCGTAATATAATACTAATAAGGTCGATAAGGTAGGCTGAAGTCACATGAAAAATTGGGGTTAGTTGTTAATCATAATACGTGCCATGAAATTCGCTTGCTAAAATGCAACATTGATACTACATGACAACCTCTAACAAGTCTTTACGGGTACTTTGGCAAGAATGAAGAAGAAAAAAACAGTTCAATTTATCCACCTTTAAAAATCTTTTATGCAATGAAATTACTTACTAATCATGAAAATTAAGAATATATTACACTTGTTGGAATTATAAAGAGACTCTTTGATCACGCCCAACTATGCCTTATAAAAAGGACTCTGCGGACGTTGCAAATATAACCCGAGTATTACGCCCAGGGTCGAATCCACAGAGAGTTAACCTATCAACCGCTATCTTCAGACCCACTAAGTCTTCAGAACCAGCTTCCCAAATATTCAAATCTCAGTTGAGTGTTCTTTAATAACTAGCTTGCAAATAACTAAATGGCTGTAACTAAGTAAAAAATAAGGGTTGTAAACAATTATGAGAAAAAGCTAAGGCAATGATTTCCCCTATTGATGGAATCCCTTCTGTTTATGCTCATATAAATTTACCCACACATCTCTATCAATCATGAACGCTAATCCTGCCGCAAATCTCTCCCGAGTAATCACAGTAATCTACTATTGCACTCTCCCGAGATACACTAGCTTGCTTTATTTAGCACAATTCACTTTAGATTGCACCCAAGGCTTCGTTATTCCTAATCCCGCCTTTAAACCCGCAATTATAGATTCCTCTAATAATCTAGGAGTGGTGTTGTTCAACAATACCCTAAATATGCACTCTTTTCCAAGTTATGCACACTAAATAGGCACAGCTAATTGAGGATCCTGTCAATTAACTACAACGAACACGAAGTTGAACAAATAAAGATTAAACTAGCAATTTGTATTCACATAAACAAGAAGTTCATCACCCAATAGGTTCCATCAAAGCCTTAGACAAGGAATTTAGCTACTCATGGCTATGGGAAAATAAACTAAGCTTGAATTCATCATAAAATCAAAAGAAAAGAAGAAAGATGTTTAGAGTATTTTCTCCCAATCTTTTTCCTTGCTAAGAAACCTAAAAAATCAATACATGCCTCTCTTGGGCGAAGTCTAATGTTTTAAATAGGGTTTAGGTCTAAAAATCCCGTAATTGACACTTTGGTCCCTGAAGTTTACTGCGCCTGCCGCGGTTCTGCCGCGGTCGCGGTAGAACCGCGGCCAAACACCCTCGCGGAATCTCTGAACTTATGCAGCTGCTTCCCACCGCGGTTCTGCCGCGGTCGCGGTGGAACCGCGGTGGATCCAGTTCTCTGAATCTTCGGCCTGTTTTTGCACGGGTCACTTAGGAAATTTCACAGTTGGCCTCTTTTTCATCACTCTTGACTCCAAAACTGCTCCTTAGCCGTCTTTATACATATATCACCTACAAATCATGAAAAGCACTAATAAGAGCATTTTGTCATCACTTTTAGCATTAAAACTACACAAGAAGGTGATTATTTAAGGTGTGATTATAGTCAAATTCACCTATTATCACTCTTTTTTAGGGTGGGAGAGGGGTGTTTACCGGTGTCTGGTATCGTATTAGCTCCCGGACTAATCCGAATTCATTTCTCATAAGATTTATAGAAGAGCGAGACGCTCCCTACCATATTTTTTCTATTTTTAGAACACAAGTCTCAAACCTTTAATTAAAAATAAAGAGATCATATCCATCCCATAATGATGCTGCTACTGAATAAAAATTGCTCATAAAAAATAGTATAAGTTTGATTAGTTAAATTAAACAAAATTGAAAAAAGAAAATGGAAAATGAAGTGAACAAAATCATGTCCGAATAAAAAATGCTCATTTGAGGTCTTTCTTGTCGGATGATTTTGCACCTCGCCTTACGTTTGACCTCCGTTCTTTACATATTTTTATATTTGTCTTGGTGAGTGCACCTAATAATTAGATAATGGAAGTTAACTCCTAATTATCAGTTCGTACAGCGTAAAATATATTTCATATTAAATGCTCGCATGATAAAACAACACGTGGAGCCGAAGACAGAAGGCAATCAAGTCCGAAGGCAACGATGTCGTTTGTTCCCGGAGGAAATGGTGTTCGTAAAGGCGAAATAAATGTCTACTACCCGGTAGCATTTAATGGAAAATATTCTATGGCATTCAGTATATAATCCGTTACAAAGAATATGGCATTCACAGCCTACCGTTACACATTTTTCAATGGCTCTCATAATTATTATTTAAGAGGGACTTGATTCTACGACCTTGTTCCCTAGGTACAACTATAAATAATGAGCTATACAACCATTGAAAAGACACAAATTTTCTGATAAGCATATACTATTGTTCAAAGCTCAATAATATTTTATCTTCTTGCTTATTAATATTGTTACTATTGCCTCTGAAAGCTCTACTCTCGGAACCAGGATTTCTGCTGTTTTATCTCGATGTCAACGCTAAGTCCTATATTCTTGTTTAATTTATTTATCATTTTAGGGTCAAATCGATTCACTTCTCTATAAATCACGTATCAATTCAATTGTACCATTTTACGAGTAAACAAAGTTAATTGTGATTTATTTTGAGTTTTTCATTCCTTATATATGTAAGGAATTTTTATATTCCTATACACTTTAAGGAATTTTTACATTCCTATACACTATATGAAACTATATTACCCTCCCTACTCAAGTTTTACTATAATTATATTTTATATACTCAATTACCATTTATGTATATTTTAAGGGAATTAATGAATAATGATAATAATTAGTGTCCTAAAATTACTCTAACATATCTTCCGCTCCCCCACGTTTCTCTCTCCACATCCCACCCCCCTCCCCCACGTATCTTTCACAAAAGAGCAGCAATTCCACCATTGACAGCCATTAGAAAGCTTTGAAGCTTTGAATTCGAATTTGGATTTTCAAAAAACATTGTTTGTTTGAATTGGATATTGTTGCAAAGAATTGAGAATTCTCTCTACGCCTCTCTCTATCTCTCAATCCTAAATTTCAGTAATGTGAAGCAAAGGAAAAGAGAGCAGTAATTCCAACATTGACAGCCATTAAAAAGCCTTGAAGCTTTGAATTCAAATTTGGGTTTTCAAAAATCATTGTCACACCTCCTTTTTTACACATCTACCCCGAAGGATAATGTATAAGGGAGTTTTTCCATTTAAAGTGACATTATTCGAAATGGGATTATTTATTTGATTTTTTAGAGTCGCCACTTGGGATAGGATTGGCTTTTGGTGTCCAAGTCACCGGCTTTAACTTGAATCCCAAATCGAGGAAAAATTGTCGACTTCCCAATTGGAGTCTGCGAACCAGAAATTCTGAATAAGGAATTCTGTTGACCCGGGGGAAGGTGTTAGGCACCCTTGGATCCTGTGGTTCTAGCACGATCGCTTAAATTATTCTAATTAGCTAACAAACTGATTTTAGTACATGTCATCCTATAGTGCAATTTTAAGATTATTTACCGCTTTTAGTTGATTTTTAGGAAAGTGAACGTCGTTTAAGAACGTGTTTTTGGATCACGTCACATGAAATGCACCCGGATCCTCGATATATTCTTATTCAACGTTTTGGGATTTGGATTTGGGTTGCATGAAATGCACACCCGTATTTAGGAAGGTAAAATTATTAAAAAGCGCGCCTAAAGCAACTAACGAGTTATTATCTTTGCGGGAGGCCGTGAAATTCGCTAAACGGCACGCCCCGAATTCTAAGTATTTTAATTAAGTATCCAATGAGGGCCCCGCAATTTATGTGTTTTGTTTGGCGAGGCTCATCTCACTTTATTATTTTAAGGCCAACCTAAAGCAAACTACGATTTTCTATTTATTTTTGTCTCTAAAAGGGCCTAAATAATTAATACCATCAATTGCTATTATTTAAAGTATGCAAGGATTTTGGGCCTCCAGTTCAAGTCCACACCCGAACAAGAGGAGAACCTCTTAATTCGAGCATGCTACTTAACTAGCAAGCCCTAAACCCAAATTACCAAATTAATACTATGAAGTCTAGCCCTTAGAATTTGGGCCTTAAAATGAATCCAGGAAGAAGGAGAATAAGTAGTTAGCTTCACAAAAGCTGTCTCGTGTGCCCATATTTGGGCCCAAGCCGCCCAGGCCCTTGACTTGATGAAATCAATTGAATTAAAAGGGGGTGGGCTTGGTTTTAATTCTGGACAGTTATTGTATAACCGGGCCGTGTTAAATCAATTCCTTATGGCCCAGACGGTCCAGGTATAAACCAGACCAGTATTGTTCAATAAATTACTTACTAGTATAACCAATTTTGCAACGTCCATTAACAATGACTCAATGAGCCAATTTTGTTTTGCTTTTGATGACCAGTAACTGGACAGAATAGATTTAATTAGCAGGCTCTAAAACTTAAACATGAATGACTGGGTGCTTGATTTTACAGGCTCAAATAGAATCCACTAAGTTAACCAGACAAACATATTGTAAACTCAATGGATCTACTGATTTTATATGAAAAAAAAAAATAGATCACCTATAACATGTAATCCAAACAAGGCTACTAATTACAAATGACTTCAAATATTTCAATTCCAGGCTGAGCCACAGTAAACTTTTAATTTCGAACTAACGGACTAATTAATGACATTTATTTAGATCTAGCATCTGCTCCGAATTGAAACATTTGTAAATTCAGCAAACTGAACTAAATCGTATTTAGCTAACTTAGAACAGATTTGAACAGGCATATAGGTGACCACAGTCCATTGTTCATTTAAGTACAAACCAAACTAAAACTATACTATAACAATAACAGACATCAATTAGCATCTATGGCTCTACATTTAGACTAGGATCATAATCAGATAACAGCAGCTGATTCAACATCAATTCAACTTCAACAAATTCTTTATTTGCATAATTTTTGAAATCTCTACATGTGCATAAAATAATCCTCATACATAGCTCAAAGGAATACCTGGATAATACCACACAAAAGGTAAATTTTGGATCAGAAGATCAGCAGATAGTAATCAGCAGCACACAGCAGCAAAAAGATCAATTTTAAACCCAAAATAGTATCACAGCAGCCCAGGTGTGACGACCCGGCCCGTTGTCACGTGAGTTACCGTCCCGTTTTCCCCTTATTGTGTTGCTTCATGTTTCAATACGGTATTAGAGTTGATCGAGTGTAATTGAATTGTTTTTGGTTGAAAATAAGGCACATAGCCTCTAGAAGGAAGCTTGTTTTAGAAAAGTCAACCGGAAGTTGACTATGTGGTTAGAGGGCTCGAATGTGAATTCCGATGGTTCGTTTAGCTTCGGAGGATGATTTGGGACTTAGGAGTGAAGTCGGAACTGAATTTGGAGGCCCGGTGTAGAAATAGGCTTGAATTGGCGAAGTTGGAATTTTGACGAATTCCGGTTGATAGGTGAGATTTTGATCCGAGGGTCGGAATGGAATTCCGAGAGTTGCAGTAGCTCCGTAGGGTGATTTTGGATATGTCTGCAAATTTTCAGGTCATTCGGACGTCGTTTGGTCGGGTTTTTGATCGAATGCGTATTGCGGAAGTTTTTAAGAAACTTAGGCTTGAATCCGATGTAAATTAATGGTTTTAGTGTTGTTTGACGTGTTTTGAGGATTGGAGCAAGTTTGAATAAGGTTTTAGGATGTTTTGGTGTTTTTGGTTGGGGTCCCGGGGGCCTCGGGGTGAATTCGGATGATTAATCGGAAGTTGGAATGTTTGGTGTTGCAACAGATTTTTGAGGCTTCTGGTATTTCCGCATCTGCGGAAAAGGAGCCGCTTAAGCGGTTCCGCAGATGCGGCAGGGAGATCGCAAAAGCGGCCCTTGAGGGCATGGGCAGTTACCGCAGAAGCGGAAGTTTCTCCGCAAGAGCGGACACCGCAGATGCGGTAAGCGACCGCAGAAGCGGTCCTGGGATTATTGTAGAGACAGCATAAGCGGTCATTGGGATCGCATAGGCGGCAACCGCATAAGCGGTTTAAGACCGCAGAAGCGGTCGTTGTGGGTTTAAGTAGAACCGCATAAGCGGTCAATTTGCCGCATAAGCGGGACCACAGGTGCGGTCAGGAGACCGCAGAAGCGAAAAATGCTGAGGGTTTAATGAACAGTGGGTTCAAAATTTTAGAAGTTAGAAAAACAATTTGGGACTTCGGGAAGAGGCGATTTTGGGCGAATTGGAGAGATTTCAAAGGAGATTCCATCAGGTATGAACTTGTAGCCTCAAATAATGTTGTTAGGGTATAAAAACAAGGATTAAACACTGAAAATTCAAGGAATTAAAGGGTAAAAATGGAGGTTAGGGGTTGAAGCCTAAGAGAGTCTAAATTGGCGATTTGAGGGGTCAAATGGACTCCGATTCTTGTGTATTTGGTACGAATGGACTCGTGGTGAGATGAGGATTCCGGAAATGTGAATTTCGTAATTTTTCGAGAAGTGGGCCCGGGGCTCGGGTTTTGCCAACTTCGTGTTTTGGGTGTTTTTCGAGTTCTTTCGATTGGGTTATGTTCCATTAGCCTATTTTAATGTGTTCCTTGTGGTTTTGATCAGATTCGGCACCCGAGGAGGTTGATTCAAGAGGGAAAGGCTTAGCGGACTAGTCTCGTGGCCGGTTCGAGGTGAGTAATAGATGTGCATGATGACCTGAGGGTTTGAAACCCCGGTATATCACACAGTGACGCTATATTGAGGCGAGACACGTACTCTATGGTGAGTGCGGGGTCGAATGTGATTGGGGACTATGGCTTAGTCCGCCCGAGTGATGTTGTACTGTGTTGTTGGTTATAAATTAGCTGGTAAACCTCCTACTTGGATGGTTATGGATATATTTGGGCTGTGTGCCGGTTATTTGGATCCCGTAGGGATTATTATCACTGTTTCTGTGATTTATAGCATGTTTTCATGATATCAGTCCTGAGCTAAACATTTGTCCTAAAATGACTAGCAAAATTCTAAGGTTTCAAACACCTAATTGATAATTACTGGTAATTGGAACTAAAACTGGTAAGTTGACTGTGCCTGTGTGGCTTGCATGCATATAGCTGGACTGATAGTGGATCGGGCTGCACGCCGCAGCGTATGTTACTATGATATTGCGCTTGGGCTATAGGAGCCCCTCCGGAGTCTGAACCCCCCACAGTGAGCACGGTACCCAAATGGATCGGGCTACGCGCCGTAGCGGTCATGTGCATTTGCATTGTATTCATGCATCGAACCTTATCTGCTCTATCTGTTAATACTTATTGATGTTACACTGTTAAATGTGAAGAAATACTGTTGTAGCTTTACTTTGTCGTATATTGGGATTTCTTACTTTCAATGTCATTATACATGTCTATTACCGCTGAGTTGGAAGTACTCACTTTACTCCCTGCACCATGTGTGCAGATCCAGGTACCTCAGGGGCTAGTTGAGCTTATTGCTGTTCTTCAGAGTTTTCATTCGGAGTTGTTGAGGTAGCTGCCTGGCGTCCGCAGGACCCGACTCCTCCCCCTAGTTCCTGTTATTTGATTATCCGCGTACTTCAGACTATGTAGTATTACAGCATTATTATGCTATTCTGGTAGAGGCTCTAGACTCATGACCCCCAGATCTTTGGGAGGTTGCTCTGTATTGTTGCTATTCGGGTTGTTTTATATCTATCAGCTATATTTTGGTTTCTTCGCTGTTAATGATTTTTAAATAAATGGTATTGAGCTCTACGCTCGGGTTGAGAGTATAATTGGTCGGGCTTGCCTAGCAGTTGTGTTGGGCGCCATCACGACCGGGTTTGGGGTCGTGACACCAGGAGTGAATTGCAGAGGAACAGCATCAACAAATAACCAAAAATAGACTTGAATGAACCAAAATAGACTCGAAATAAACCCAGGAACTTCTGAAGCTTCAGCGACCAAAACACCAGGAATGCTCAAACTATTTTCAACCTTATATAAGCTAGAACTTCAATTTAGGACTTAGAGCTTTAAGATTACCCTAAACAAACTCAATGGAATAGTGATTTTTTGGAATTTTGATTGCCTCAAGTTTGCAGAAACTTTTCAGTATTTTTTAATGCCTCTAAAGTCTGACTTCAGCTCTAAGTAACACTGCCTTTATAGGCAAGTTACTAGGGCAGCTCAGACCTTAGGTTTTTTTTTAGCCTTTGGTCCTTTTATTTTTCTGTTTTCAGCTAATTAGATCCCTCATTTCATGCCTTGTTGGCCAAGTAATACTACCAAGTTCCTGGATTTTAAATTAAAACCCCAATCTAGAAGGTTCTAAGGGGTTCCAATTCAGTTATTGCAAGATTCTTTCATTGTAGAAGGCCTATATTACCCCGCAGGAGCTGTGATTTCACTGTTGTTGCTGCTGCTACTGCTTGCTGACCTCCTTATTACACCAAAAAGGAAAATCAAAGCTAAGCTAGCTATGCCTAACAACTATGAGTTACAAGATTCCTATCTATTGTCACACCTCCTTTTTTACACACCTACCCCGAAGGATAATGTATAAGGGAGTTTTTCCATTTAAAGTGACATTATTCGAAATGGGATTATTTATCTATTTTTTAGAGTCGCCACTTGGGATAGGTTTGGCTTTGTTTGCTTAAATCCCAAATCGAGGAAAATTGTCGACTTTCCAATTGGAGTCTGCGAACCAGAAATTCTGAATAAGGAATTCTGTTGACCTGAGGGAAGGTGTTAGGCACCCCCGGACCCCATGGTTCTAGCACAGTCGCTTAAATTATTATAAATGGCTAAATCTGATTTTTATACATGTGCAAACCTATAGTGCAATTTTAGAATTATTTACCGCTCTTAATTAGTTTTAAGGAAAATTGAACGTCGGTTAAAACGTGTCTTTGGATTGCGGCACATGAAATGCACCCGCAATCCGAAACACATTTTATTCAACATTTTAGAATTTGGATTTGGGTCACATGAAATGCACACCCGAATTTAGGAAGATAATATTATTAAAAGACGCGCCTAAAGCAACTAACGCGTTGTTAACTTTGCGAGGGCCATGGAAAGTTCAGCTAAATGGCACGCCTCGATTTCTAAGGATTAAAATTAATTAAGTGAGAGCCATGCATTTTGAGATTTTATTTGGCATGGCACACCTCAAATTATTCTAACCCAAAGGATTTCTAAATTTAATTTTGAGGGCCATAGCTATTTAATAGAAAATGGCACGCCTTAAACTATTTCTACGAAAAGGGGTTTGCATTTGACATGTACAAGCAGATTAATATTACAAAAGCAACAAAACAACAATTTCCAATCTAGGTGTGGCCTAATCTGAATTTTTGCTCAACACAAATAAATAAATAAAAAGTTGCATCAGTTTAACTACATCATGTAACGAAACAGTAGAGTAAAGACATAGGAGAAGAACTAGCTACAGATAAAGGTAAATGATACATGTTACAAGCCAAATACTAGTAAAAATTCTATTCCGGGCACCCGATGCTTAATTCAAATTTACTTTATATGGAACATATTCAAAGATCCAAATATTGGGCAGATCGGACAATAAGTTCGCAGATTTTTGCAAAAAAATGGTGTTAAAAGATAAGAAAAGATCAGACACATATCATTATTAATTACACCATAGAAGAAAAGGCAGCTAGAAATTGTTCAAATTTCTTATGTAATCGAGAGTTAAAACTATCAGTTCAAGACAGAGTAATGCATCTAAATCAACAAAAGAGGTGAAGAAAAATCACCGCAAATTAACATAATAAAATGCTTACAGTGCTTCTTCTCTGCTCAGTAGCAATTAAATGCAGAACACAGCAATCAAGGACCAAATAAAGGTCCGAGGAAGCTCAGCAGATCCAGACACAAACAGAATCAACATACCATCAATTTTAACAGCTCGGTCGCTTGAGAAATCCCAGAACCATGAGCGAAAAAGCTCAAAAAAACTGCAGAAAGTTGCGGTTTCAATCTCTCTTTTTTTTTTCGTTTTCTTTGCCTCTTTCTTTCAGATTCAGTTTTGTAAAATTCAAAATGGAGCTCTCCGTTGTTCCATGCATGACAGAGGTGAGAGCGAGAGTGAGAATGAATGGAGAAGAATAGGAGGAAGGTTTGTGCCGTTCTCTTCTCTGATGAAAAGGTCTCTCCGATTTTTTGTTCTTTTTTAGAGGAGCTGCGCCCCTTTTTTCTTGGAGAGGAAGGGATCTCTTCTCTAAAAAAAATCTGATTGTTTAGGTCTAGGTCTTTTTATAGGTATAGGTCTAGGTTTTTTTAATTGGAAGAGTATGGGTTTTGGGCTCATTTGTGGGAATTGGGTTAATTTGGGTATAAGAACAACCCAAATTTGAAATAAAACCCACTTTCAAATTCTCTTCTTATTTTCCTTTTTTTTTTCTTTATTTTTCTTTAGTTAAAAGTTCTAGAAATGAAAATCCTAGATTATCCAAAAATGTGAAATTAAACTAATTACAAAAATTATAAAAGCTATTAAATCCTAAATTAAAAGAGAAAAAATCAATAAAAGGAAAAGGTGTAAAAATGAAGCCTTTTTTATGATTTTCAAATTTTTATACAACAAGTAATTACTAGCTAATTCTAAAAATGTAAAAAAAATAATCTAAATGTAATGCATGATATTTTTTGTATTTTTTCATGATTTAAATAAAATTAAACATGCAAGAAAAAATGCAACCTGTTAATAAAATCTATAAAAATTCCTAAAATGGCAAATAATTATAACAATATTCTATCTTCTTGGATTTTATAGGAGTATTTCATATAGGGCAAAAATCACGTGCTTACAGCTGCCCCTCTTTGCTCGGAAACATGAAGAGTTTTCGGGCAAAGATAAAGTGAGCAATATGAGGGATTTTTGCCCGTTTGNCTGTAGGTGTTGTTTCCTTCTGCAGTCATTGGGTCAAAACGGGGTCGGCGGAAGCTTGTGACTACAATACAGATTTTGAAGCTAATACCGCACCCTTGTTTGCTTCAACATTTTGAATTCATTTCTTTTTGTTCTTTTATTCTTTTCTTTATTCTGTATTGAGACTCATTCCATCGGTCGTCTCGCCCCTGTGCCTCGGTGTTAGACCTGCTTAAGACACTAAAACAAACAAACAAACGATTGGCCGGGATTAGGAAAGAAAAAGCTCCTCGGTTTTTTGGTCGGGAGATCCTCGGTTTTTTGGCCGGGATTTGGAAAGAAAAGGCTCCTCGGTTTTTTGGCCGGGAGATCCTCGATTTTTTGGCCGAGATATCCTCGGTTTTTTGGTCCGGGATTTGGAAAGAATAAAGATCCTCGGTTTTTTTGGCCGGGAGATCCTCGGTTTGTTTGGCCGGGATTTTGGAAAGAAAAAAGCTCCTCGGTTTTTTTGGCCGGGAGATCCTCGGTTTCTTGGCCGGTATTTGGAAAGAAAAAGCTCCTCGGTTTTTTGGCCGGGAGATCCTCGGTTTTTTGGCCGGGATTTGAAAAGAAAAAGCTCCTCAATTTTTTGGCCGGGATTTGGAAAGAAAAAGCTCCTCGGTTTTTTGGCCGGGATTTGGAAAGAAAAAGCTTCTCGGTTTTTTGGCACAAAAACCAACACCGCAGAGAGCCTAGATATAGTACCTTTTACTGCATCTGCATTGACTGATGTTTCAGGGTCATTTCCTTTGATATCTTCCAAATACAATGCTTCTTTCGGCAATATTTTTCGGATGATGAATGGACCCTTCCAATTAGGAGCGAATTTTCCTTTTGCTTCCTGGGGATGAAGGAGAATGCGTCTTAACACGAGTTGTCCCACTTCAAAATTCCTGGGAGGCACCTTTTTGTTGTAAGCGCGGGCCATTCTTTGTTGGTACAACTGCCCGGATGTGCCCTGAGTACAGCACACTCTTTTGTTGTAATGTATGGACCTTTCCAAACTGCGAACCAATTTTCCTTCAATTTTTCCAATTCTTTTTTTTATTTCCTCAAGGTCACCTTCTTTGCATTTCGACTCTTGATTCATGATTTCGAAATCTGACAGTGTTTTGGGGTCTAGACATGAAGTCCGCAAGCATGTCATGTTATTCAAAGCTGCATTATTAGAACTAAAGAGAAGAAAATGAAGGAGAAAAATAGCAAAATCAGAAAGAAAGATGAACGAAGAAGTTTTGATTTCATTTTTTTGGAATTTTGAAGATAACAGGGTTCACATTCGGGAATTTAAAGACAAGAAAACTACAGGAAACATCCGAGTTACACCCTGAAATAACTCGGGATGCAAAAAAAGTAGCAGGACAGGTCTACCGGGGCTCCCGCCTGATCGGGAATGGCGTAGCCTTCCAATTTTGGAGTTTAGCATCTGGTCCCATGTAGAGCACCTCAGCGGTGCTAGTCCCTTCTCCCGGCTGGACCATGTGGGTTTCGTAGAGCATTTTCCTCATTGCCCCACGTATTTCCTCAATTTCTTCGGCCGTAAAAACCTTATCATCCTCCTCTTTACTGTACTTAGGCTTGACAAAAGTTTCATACAAATGTACCACCTCATAATCAGCCATTTTCATTTTTTGGAAGAACACTTCTGCTTTCTCAGCACTCACAGGCTTCTTAGGCGGGAAACGCCTTCTGGTGGCATTGTTTATCTCCTCTACATTTGAATATTTCTCAACAGGGGGGTTTTCTAACAGCTCTCCCAAGATCTCTTTACCTTTGTACGTAACCACCGTCTGATGATAATTCCATGGTACCGCAGCAGGGTTCGTCATAGGCTTCTGTGGTACGCGTCCAATAACCACTGGCTCACTCAGCCGAGGTGGTTTGATTGCCCCCCGTACCACATAGGCTTGCTTGGGTACGTACATCTGTGTTCCTTTTTTCAAATCAGATTTCTTTTCTGGTTCAGTCTTGATGATTTTGCTTTTTTTTTCCCTTTCTCTTGCTTCGGGGCCACCTTTGGCTTTCTTTCTTCATCAGCGATAGCAATTATAACTTTTAATGCTGGATCAAATTCTTTGTCTTCACAGATCATCCCGATTACTAGCCCGTTGTTGTGAGCGGGCAGCAGATTATTGTTCACATTTGGGACATCCTCATCCCTCAACACAATTTTCCCTTGCTCTATTAAGTTCTCCACCGCTTGTTTCAGAGTCTAACAGTCATTTGTATGATGGCCCTCCGCCCCTGAATGGTATGCACACCTGACACCAGCTCTGTAGTAGACCCATTTGGACAAGTTTCGGGAATAGACTAGAGTAAGATTCACCAATTTGGGTAAAGTTTGGTCTCCTGGGTGGTTCCCGAGGACGGAAGTTATTCTGCGGAGGTCGGGGATTATAGTGGTTCTGGTGGGGAGGCTGATTTCTTTGGAATGGAGGTTGATTTCTGTTGGCTTGTGGCTGCGGTCGGGCGAAAGGTTGAGCATTCATGACCACATAAGGTGGGGGAGCATAAGCCGTATCAGCATGAGGATAGTAGTGTTGAGGGGTTCTTTCAGAAAACACAGGTCTCAGAGCCCGATATCTTCTTCCCCCCGATGCTGCCATAACTGTTTCTTCTTTCTTTTTACCTTTGGCCATCCCTCCAGACCCGCCTTGGATGGCTTGGGAGGTTGCTCTGATGGCCGATTGACTCAAAATCCTGTCCGTTTTCAAACCATTCTCTACCATTTCGCCAATTTTAATTGCCTCTGCAAAAGGCTTGCCCATGGCCGACATCATGTTCTGAAAGTAATCTGCTTCCTGGGCCTGGAGGACGATAGCGACCATTTCTACCTCGTCTATGGGAGGTTTCACCCTAGATGCCTGTTCGCGCCATTTAATAGCGTATTCTCTGAAGCTCTCTGATGGCTTTTTCTTCAGATTTGCCAAAGAATTCCGGTCTGGTGCGATGTCGATGTTATATTGAAATTGCCTTACAAAGTCTCTAGCAAGATCGTCCCAAATGTGCCAACGTGAGATGTCTTGGTCCATGTACCATTCTGAGGCAATGCCTACTAAGCTCTCTCCGAAATAGGCCATCACAACTCTCCTTTCCGCGCCCGCCCACGTAACTGATTGCAATACTTCTTCAAGTGAGCAACGGGGTCGCTGTGCCCGTCATACTTTTCAAACCTTGGTGTTTTAAACCTCGAGGGCAGGTGTACATGAGGGAACATGCACAAATCTGTATAAGAGACACTCTTTTGCCCACTCAAGCCTTGCATATTCTTTAAACTCTGTTCGAGGCTTCTCATTCTCTTCGCCATCTCATCCTGCTCTGGGGCTTTGGGGGTTTTGTCTTGCCCCAGTGTAAGCTCAAATGGCGGTGGCTGAGGGTACGTGTATGTGGGATATTGAGGAGGATCTGCTTGAAAGATGGGATTTTGGAAAGTGAAGGCCGAGGGATCAATAGCAGGCCTTGGGAGTGAAGGCTGTGTGGTGGCGGAGCATGGTGGAGCGGTGAAAATATTGGGAGCTGCTCCCGATGTGAACACCTAGGGGCGTATCTCAGAAGGTGTTCCTATGAAGTGAGCAGACGGGGTATTCGGGTGACTGATAGGGATGTTAGAAGTACCCCCAGTTCTCGGGAACAATTCAGGAAAGCCAGGGATAGCACTTGGAGGCGCCCTACCATTAGTCCATGCGTCCCACATCTCCATCGTTCGGAAACGTAGTATCCGATTTTCTTCAGTTGTGGCAGACTCGGAGGCCGGGATCCCTGAGATGGGGCTGTCTTCGGTGATGAGAACTGGTGGCAAAGTCATTTCAGATGACATTTCTGTACTTCCTTTTGATCTGGTAAAGTATTGATGCGATGCCAGCTTACCACAACCAACCACCGTTTCTAAAAGCTAGGCTGGGATTGACAGCAACACACGGTTAGTTTGCGACAAGTAACAGATAGGTAATCGCACATTGGGGTGTGATGCACCTATACAGTTAAACGGATGTCTACATGTTTGCACTGATTGCATGCGTAATCCCGGTTTTTCTTTTCTATTTTCTCTTCTTTTGATTTCTACCCTCTGTTTTTCTTGCTTTTCTTTCTCTTTCTATTTTTTTCTCTCATTTTTCTTTTCCCTCTGTTTTTCATTTTCTGCTTTTTCCTTTTCTTTTGCCATGGTTTTTCTCTCGATTCCTTATTTTCTCTTTTGCGTTTCTTTTCCTCTCTTGTTTTTCCTTTATTTCCTTCCCTCGTATTTCTCTCTCTCTTTTTTTTTTCTTCCTTAGGGTTACGATCGAATCCTATGGAGATTGTCTACGTATCATGACCCCGCATGAATCAGACCAAGCGTAGTTCTTGCATATAAGGTAAATAAACTAACTTTTTTTTTGAATTTTTTGAAAGAAATGCTTTAGAAAGGAAAGGGAAATATTTTTGATTTTGATTTTTCTTTTTTATTTTTTGAAAGAAAGACTTCTAAAAAAAAAAAATTCCTTTTCTTTTTATTGGAACTTTGGGAATTTTAGAGGTAGAAAGAAATATTTTTGTTTGAATTTTCAATTATTTTCTCTTTTTCTAACACAAAAGAAAAATATTTTTTTTTTGGATTTTGAAAGTTGCCTCTTAATTTTCGGAAGAGGGACTTTTACGAAAATGTTTTGGATTTTTGAGCAAAAATATTTTTCGGACTCAATTTTTCAAAATTTGTATTTTTTTTATTTTTTATTTATGAAAGAAAGACATCTAAGGAGTATTTAAATGATTTATTTTGACCTAAAAAGGAAAAAGTGGCTATATTTCCAAAATTTCCTTTATTTAAAAAAAAAACAAGGACAGTTTGCAGATACGGCCTTTCAGCACTTCTGGGAGGAAGCTTTTAAGGCTGTGCCCGCAAACCATTCAAAAATAACTCAGGGTGGCTGTTCTTCCAAAAATAGCCTTCCGGCGCCCTTTTCGGGGTACGATTCGGCTTATTTTAAACANCCATGTGGGTTTTCGTAGAGCATTTTCCTCATTGCCCCACGTATTTCCTCAATTTCTTCAGTCGTGAAAACCTTATCATCCTTTTCTTTACTGTACTTAGGCTTGACAAAAGTTTCATACAAATGTACGACCTCATAATCAGCCATTTTCATTTTTTGGAAGAACACTTCTGCTTTCTCAGCACTCACAGGCTTCTTAGGCGGGAAACGCCTTCTGGTGGCATTGTTTATCTCCTCTACATTTGAATATTTCTCAACAGGGGGGTTTACTAATAGCTCTCCCAAGATCTCTTTACCCTTGTACGTAACCACCGTCTGATGATAATTCCATGGTACCGCAGCAGGGTTCGTCATAGGCTTCTGTGGTACGCGTCCAATAACCACTGGCTCACTCAGCCGAGGTGGTTTGATTGTCCCCCGTACCACATCAGCTTTCTTTTCTGGTTTTGTCTTAGTGATTTTGCTCTTCTTTTCCCCTTTCTCTTGCTTCGGGGCCACCTTTGGCTTTCTTTCTACATCAGCGATAGCAATTATAGCTTTTAATGCTGGATCAAATTCTTTGTCTTCACAGATCATCCCGATTACTGGCCCGTTGTTGTGAGCGGGCAGCGGATTATTGTTCACATTTGAGACATCCTCATCCCTCAACACTATTTTCCCTTGCTCTATTAAGTTCTCCACCGCTTGTTTCAGAGTCCAACAGTCATTTGTATGATGGCCCTCCGCCCCTGAATGGTATGCACACCTGACACCAGCTCTGTAGGCAGGCGATGCCGGGTTTTGTCTGTTCTGAGGAACCGGCTGCAGTAGACCCATTTGGACAAGTTTCGGGAATATACTGGAGTAAGATTCACCAATTAGGGTAAAGTTTGGTCTCCTGGGTGGTTCTCGAGGACGGAAGTTATTCTGCGGAGGTCGGGGATTATAGTGGTTCTGGTGGGAAGGCTGATTTCTTTGGAATGGAGGTTGATTTCTGTTGGCTTGTGGCTGCGGTCGGGCGAAAGGTTGAGCATTCATGACCGCATAAGGTGGGGGGGCATAAGCCGTATCAGCATGAGGATAGTAGTGTTGAGGGGTTCTTTCAGAAAACACAGGTCTCGAGCCCGATATCTTCTTCCCCCCGATGCTGCCATAACTGTTTCTTCTTTCTTTTTACCTTTGGCCATCCCTCCAGACCCGCCTTGGATGGCTTGGGAGGTTGCTCTGATGGCCGATTGACTCAAAATCCTACCCGTTTTTAAACCATTCTCTACCATTTCGCCAATTTTAATTGCCTCTGCAAAAGGCTTGCCCATGGCCGACATCATGTTCTGAAAGTAATCTGCTTCCTGGGCCTGGAGGACGATAGTGACCATTTCTACCTCGTCCATGGGAGGTTTCACCCTAGATGCCTGTTCGCGCCATTTAATAGCGTATTCTCTGAAGCTCTCTGATAGCTTTTTCTTCAAATTTGCCAAAGAATTCTGGTCTGGTGCGATGTCGATGTTATATTGAAACTGTCTCACAAAATCTCTGGCAAGGTCATCCCAAATGTACCATCGTGAGACATCTTGGTCCATATACCATTCCGAGGCGATGCCTACCAAGCTTTCTCCGAAGTAAGCCATCAACAACTCTTCCTTTCTGCCAGCCCCACGCAACTGATTGCAATACTTTTTAAGGTGAGCAATGGGATCGCCGTGCCCGTCATACTTCTCGAACTTTGGCATTTTAAAACCCATGGGCAGGTGCACGTGAGGGAACATGCACAGATCTGTATAAGAAACACTCTTTTGCCCACTCAAACCTTGCATATTCTTCAAACTCTGTTCAAGGCTTCTCATTCTTTTCGCCATCTCATCTTGTTCAGGAGCTTTAGGAGTTTGATCTTGTCCTGTCATAAGCTCAAATGGTGGTGGCTGAGAGTAATTATATGTGGGATATTGAGGAGGATCCACTGGAAAGATAGGGTTTTGGAAGGTGAAAGCTGAGGGATCAAAGGCGGGCCTTGGCAGTGAGGGTTGTGTTGTAGCAGAGCATGGTGGAGCAGTGAAGATGTTAGGAGCTGCTCCTGCTGGGAACACCTGGGGGCGGACCTCAGAAGGCGTTCCGGCGAAGTGAGCAGTCATGGTAGGCTGTCCCAAAGGAGTATGAGGGTGGCTGATGGATATTGGAGGTACCCTCGGATCTAGGGAATAGTTCAGGAAATCCAGGGATGGCGCTTGGAGGCTCTCTTCCATTGGTCCAGGCGTCCCACATCTCCATGAGTCGAAGACGTAGTATCCGGTTCTCTTCCGCTGTGACAGACTCAGATGCCGGGATCCCCGAGATGGGGCTGTCCTCAGAGATGGGGATTGCGGGCAAAGTCATTTCTGTAGACATTTCCACACTTCCTTTCGATCTGGTAAAGTATTGATGCGATGCCAGCTTACCACAACCAACCACCGTCTCTAAAGGCTAGGCTGGAATTGACAGCAACACACGGTTAGTTTGAGACAAGTAACAGATAGGTAATCGCACATTGGGGTGTGATGCACCTATACAGTTAAACGGATGTCTACATGTTTGCACTGGTTGCATGCGTCATCCCGACTTTTCTTTTCCTATTTTCTCTTCTTTTGATTTCTACTCTTTGGTTTTCTTGCTTTTCTTTCTCTTTCTATTTTTCTCTCATTTTTTTTTCCCTATGTTTTTCACTTTCTGCTTTTCCCTTTTCTTTGCCATGGTTTTTCTCTCGATTCCTTATTTTCTCTTTCTGCGTTTCTTTCTCTCTTGTTTTTCTATTATTTCCTTCCCTAGTATTTTTTTTCTTTTTTTTCTTAGGGGTACGGTCGAATCTTATGGAGATTGCCTACGTATCATGACCCCGCATGAATCAGACCAAGCGTAGTTCTTGCAAATAAGGTAAAGAAACTAACTCTTTTTTTTTTTTGAATTTTTGAAAGAAATGCTTTAGAAGGGAAAAGGGAAAATATTTTGATTTTGATTTTTGATTTTGATTTTTCTTTTTAATTTTTGAAAGAAAGACTTCTACCTTTTCGTTTTATTGAAACTTTGGGAATTTTAGAAGTAAAAAGAAATATATTTGTTTGAATTTTCATTTATTTTCTAAACATGAAAGAAATTTTTTTTTTTGGATTTTGAAAGTTGCCTCTTAATTTTCGGAAGAGGGACTTTTATGAAAATGTTTTGGATTTTTGAGCAAAAATATTTTTCGGACTCAATTTTCAAAATTTGTATTTTTTTTTATATTTATTATTTATGAAAGAAAGACATCTAAGGAGTATTTTAATGATTTATTTTGACCTAAAAGGAAAAAGTGGCTATTTTTCAGAACTTTTATTTAAGAAAATAAAGACTCGGTTTTGCAGATACGGCTTTTCAGCACTTCCGGGAGGGAGATTTTAAGGTTGTGCCCGCAAATCATTTAAAAATGACTCAGGGTGGCTGTTCTTGCAAAAATAGCCTTCCGGCGCCCTTTTGGGGACATTCGGCTTATTTTAAAACAAGAATGGCATCACCCGATTTATTTGACAAAAAATTAAAATTTTGGTATTTTTGGCTATTTTTGCAAAAGTGTGGTTGGACCCGATGAAGGTTGCTTACGTATCTCACATCCGGTGAGAATCAAACCAGCGTAGTTCGGGCAAAATTAGGAATTGAGTAAACTAACTCCTTTTTTTTTTCTCTTTTTATAAAACGCAGACCATGAAAGCTTTAAGGCAAAAGAAAAAATATTTTTGAATTTTTGAATTTTTTTTTTGGAATTTTCTAAAAAAAATGCTTTAAAAGAAGAAAGGAATTTTTTTTTTTTGGATTTTTGAAAATTGGGGTCGGAACCGATGAGGTTGGCCTACGTATCTCACATCCGGTGAGAATCAGACCCGCGTAGTTCGGGCAGATTTGCCTAAATCAAAACTATTTTGAACAACAATTTTCTTCCTATTTTTCAAATATTTTTCTCTTTTTCTTTTCACTTTTCAAAAATCCGGCAGCATTTCGGTACTATTTGGGCATTGGTTTTTTCTCAAATGGTCACCCTCACTTAGTCCTAACACTGCTTAATTTTTCACTCATTTAGTCAAGCCGATCAACATGCAAAGCCGAGCAAATAAATGCGCAAGTAGCACGTAAGATGCATCAGGATGGTCAATTTATTTCAGGTCACCTGTCCTAGACGGACCCAACCCCTGTGTTGAATCCCCTAAGTCAAATGCACATGATGCAAACAAACGTCCTACTAGGAATCCGGCATGAGGCTTTGTTCTTCTAGGTTTAACCCTAGGTTTATTGGTCTAGACCTGGCTTACCCGAGTGGACAACTCGAGCCGAGGGGGAGGCAGCGTACCGGGGATACAGAAGTTCCGCCGGCTTTGCAACTTATCCAAACCTCGTTCTAAATGGGAAAAGACTCTAAACAGAAGAGAAGCTACACGAAGTACACCCTTCTCCATGATGTAGAAGACTCAGAAAGAGGAAGGGATTCGCGACAGTTTATATATACAATTTCAACAAATATCAAAGCGGTAAAATATTTAGCACATATAGCATGGAACATGTAGAAAAATCAGATAAAGCCAAATATAAAAATTGCACTAAGCTCGAATTCTTGAACCCTGAATCGAAATTCTGGATTCGTATCCCCAGCAGAGTCGCCAGAGCTGTCACACCTCCTTTTTTATACACCTACCCCGAAGGATAATGTATAAGGGAGTTTTTCCATTTAAAGTGACATTATTCGAAATGGGATTATTTATCTATTTTTTAGAGTCGCCACTTGGGATAGGTTTGGCTTTTGGTGTCCCAAGTCACCGGTTTGCTTAAATCCCAAATCGAGGAAAATTGTCGACTTCCCAATTGGAGTCTGCGAACCAGAAATTCTGAATAAGGAATTCTGTTGACCCGAGGGAAGGTGTTAGGCACCCCCGGACCCCGTGGTTCTAGCACGGTCGCTTAAATTATTATAAATGGCTAAATCTGATTTTTATACATGTGCAAACCTATAGTGCAATTTTAGAATTATTTACCGCTCTTAATTAGTTTTAAGGAAAATTGAACGTCGTTTAAGACGTGTCTTTGGATTGCGTCACATGAAATGCACCCGCAATCCGAAACACATTTTATTCAACGTTTTAGAATTTGAATTTGGGTCACATGAAATGCACACCCGAATTTAGGAAGATAATATTATTAAAAGACGCGCTTAAAGCAACTAACGCGTTATTAACTTTGCGAGGGCCATGGAAAGTTCAGCTAAATGGCACGCCTCGATTTCTAAGGATTAAAATTAATTAAGTGAGGGCCATGTGTTTTGAGATTTTATTTGGCACGACACACCTCAAATTATTCTAACCCAAAGGATTTCTAAATTTAATTTTGAGGGCCATAGCTATTTAATAGAAAATGGCACGCCTTAAACTATTTCTACGAAAAGGGGTTTGCATTTGACATGTACAAGCAGATTAATATTACAAAAGCAACAAAACAACAATTTCCAATCTAGGTGTGGCCTAATCTGAATTTTTGCTCAACACAAATAAATAAATAAAAAGTTGCATCAGTTTAACTACATCATGTAACGAAACAGTAGAGTAAAGACATAAGAGAAGAACTAGCTACAGATAAAGGTAAATGATACATGTTACAAGCCAAATACTAGTAAAAATTCTATTCCGGGCACCCGATGCTTAATTCAAATTTACTTTATATGGAACATATTCAAAGATCCAAATATTGGGCAGATCGGACAATAAGTTCGCAGATTTTTGCAAAAAAATGGTGTTAAAAGATAAGAAAAGATCAGACACATATCATTATTAATTACACCATAGAAGAAAAGGCAGCTAGCAATTGTTCAAATTTCTTATGTAATCGAGAGTTAAAACTATCAGTTCAAGACAGAGTAATGCATCTAAATCAACAAAAGAGGTGAAGAAAAATCACCGCAAATTAACATAATAAAATATTTACAGTGCTTCTTCTCTGCTCAGTAGCAATTAAATGCAGAACACAACAATCAAGGACCAAATAAAGGTCCGAGGAAGCTCAACAGATCCAGACACAAACAGAATCAACAGACCATCAATTTTAACAGCTCGGTCGCTTGAGAAATCCCAGAACCATGAGCGAAAAAGCTCAAAAAAACTGCAGAAAGTTGCGGTTTCAATCTCTCTTTTTTTTTCGTTTTCTTTGCCTCTTTCTTTCAGATTCAGTTTTGTAAAATTCAAAATGGAGCTCTCCGTTGTTCCATGCATGACAGAGGTGAGAGCGAGAGTGAGAATGAATGGAGAAGAATAGGAGGAAGGTTTGTGCCGTTCTCTTCTCTGATGAAAAGGTCTCTCCGATTTTTTTGTTCTTTTTTAGAGGAGCTGCGCCCCTTTTTTCTTGGAGAGGAAGGGATCTCTTCTCTAAAAAAAATCTGATTGTTTAGGTCTAGGTCTTTTTATAGGTATAGGTCTAGGTTTTTTTAATTGGAAGAGTTATGGGTTTTGGGCTTCGATTTGTGGGTAATTTGGGTTAA
>NW_017670692.1:143904-231510 GCF_001879085.1 Nicotiana attenuata
ACCATGAGTAGAGAGGGTAGATTGATTGAAAGCATTGTGGCTCGACGGCGTTGAGGTGCCAATTGAAACTTCAGTCAAACGCTCGAAGGATGGCAGAAAGGTTCTTCGCCATCAATCAACTCTCTTTTAGTAAAAATGACTTGCCCACGGAAGGGCAGCGGCTTCACAACAAAGCCTTGCATCTATTTGTGAAGGTTATTATGTCAGCGAGTCATGGTGGATGGAGGCTTGGGGGTTTGACAATCTGCCCACGTCTCCACATTGCAAAGGATTGGAATGGGGATCTAGACGCGCCAAGGATTGTCAGAATAATTGTTTGTGAGAGCTTTTGATGGTGGTTAAGAGGATACACATCGGTGAAATTGATTTAATATGACCATAGGCCGGTGAGATGTTCTGGGTACCTTCAGGTGTTGGACCATGGATATATCTTACAATTATCTCGTGGGAAAGAGCCCCTAAGGCATTCCATGCTGCGGAGCCGTGCCCTCACGCGCTCCACAAAATGGGTAATCGAGTAATGAATAGAGAGAAGATCAGGAAATCGTGGTCCACGGAGAAGACGAGAGTCATTTAATCGTGAACCGGCATTGGCTATCCCTATTTGGAGGCGAGGGAAAAGGAAGTGAGTCACTATTGTTTATAAGCCTTTGAATTGTGGTGGCAGCAAAAAGATCAGCCGAGGAGAGGGAAATCCTTTGTCCTCAACCTTGTCCTGTCTAATGCTTCATCATGGTGGCCAAAGAGATATTAGACAGCGAGTTCAAACC
The DNA here is from genome assembly GCF_001879085.1 of Nicotiana attenuata. Taxonomy (NCBI): domain Eukaryota; kingdom Viridiplantae; phylum Streptophyta; class Magnoliopsida; order Solanales; family Solanaceae; genus Nicotiana; species Nicotiana attenuata. The sequence goes on from NW_017670692.1 coordinate 144,675, forward strand.
AGGAAAAGGGTTAGGCAAAAAGCTCTACAAGGAATATCGAGCCAGTAAACTCTACCCACGAGCAGGAAAAGTTTTTTTCGGGATAGGGCTTTCCACCCTACCAGATGATTAGCACAATCGGCCGAGGAAGAAAGAAAGACAGGTAGATGGTGTTGCCATTACCCCTTCAGCCTACAATTCTCTATGATACATTTGTCAAGCCCAAGTATAGCAAAGAGAGGACGATGAAGTTTGTTCAGACAAGCTTGAGGAAATCGATAGATATATTGTGGAATGCTATGAGACAGGAATGCTTATGAAATCAACATGGTTCAGCCAGGGGAGGGACTAGCACGCTGAGGTTTCATATGGGTGACCAGGATGCTAAACTCCAAAACTGGAAGGCACGCCATTACCCCGAGTCAAAGGCGGAGTCCCGGGGATAGACTAGCCCTATTCTAGACCTTGTTATCTGCATCCCGACGTTATTTCAGGGTGTAACTCGCATCTCTCTTTTATAGTTCTTGTCTTTTAAACTCCCTGAAATGTAAACCCTTGTTATCTTTCCAATATCCAAGGAAAGTGAACATTAATATTTCATCGTCCATTTTTTCTATTTTATTCTTTTTAATTTTAGTATTTTTCTCTTTTCATCTTTCTTTTCAGTCCTAATAATGCGGCTTTAAAAATAACATTGACTATGCTTGTGCGACTCATGCCCAGACTCCCAACACGCTGGATCTAATTGTGAAATAATGAATCAAGAACCGGAATATGATGAAGAAAGAGGCTTTATGGGAAATTAAACGAGAATTGGAACAATTTGAGAATAAACCTAAGCCAAATCTAAAATGACACTGAACCGTTAAATTTGGGAACGTGCGAAGAAATAAGGGAAACCAAAATAAATCATTCACACAGGATAGAGCAAACCACGAGATGGAAGTACTCCAACTCCTGTTTGACCCATTTAAAGATGTTTGCTTGGTCTTTATGACGACATGCCCAGACTGAGTTATGGATCTAGTTGGGTGCACCAAATTGCCAATTTACCCCGATTGTCCTCACAGATAAACAGCAAAAGCAAGGAAGTTAAAATGGGATAATCGTGCCCTAAGATAAAGAGAAGAATCAAACAACAGAATTGAAGGCGCGGGGTAATCCGAGTGGTCCGATATACTACATGGCTAGCCAATGTGGTTCCAGTGCCAAAGAAAGATAGGAAAACCCGGGTGTGTGTGGACTACGAGATTTGAATAGGGAAGTCCCAAGACAATTTCATGTTGCCACCAACATTCACATCTTGTTGATAACTGCGCCAAACAAGAATACAGCCTTCGTGGATTGTTACGCAGGATATCATCAGGTGTTGATGGATGAAGAAGATGCCGAGAAGACATCTTTCACTACACCCTGGGGTACCTATTGTTATCGGGTCATGCCATTCGGGCTGAAGAATGCTGGGGCAACCTACATGAGAGCCATGACCACCATTTTCCACGATATGATGCATCAAGAATAGAGGGTAATGTGGATGATGTCACATTAAGTCCCGAACTCAGAGTGACCACGTGCGAGATTTGAGAAAGTTCTTCGAACGGTTGCGCAAGTATGATCTGAAGTTGAATCCAGCTAAATGTGCCTTCGGAGTCCCATCAGGCAAAGCTCCTGGGTTTCATAGTCAGCAGTGAAGGTAATTGGTTAGATCCAACAAAGATAAAGTCCATTCGAGATTTACCTCCTCCAAGAACTAAAGAAGGATGTGATGAGCTTATTGGCAGGTTAAAACTATATCAGTCGGTTCATCGCTCAACTGACTACCACCTGTGAGCCATATTCAAACTATTGAAGAAAGATGCAGCAAATCAAATGGACATTCAAATGTCAAGAGGCCTTCGACAAAATCAAGGAAATATTTGTCAATCCTCCTAATTGGTCCCACCGGACAATGGGCGACCTCTCTTCTTGTATCTGACAGTGTTGGAAAATTCTTTTGGCTGTGTTCTGGCAGCATGATATGACGACTAGGAAAGAGCAGGCAATTTACTATCTAAGCAAGAAGTTCACCAGCTACGAGGCCAAATACATCTTTGTTGGAAAGAACATGCTCTGCGCTGACGTGGGTCGCTCAAAGTTGAGACACTTCTTCAGGCCCACACACCTATCTAATAACCAGTTTGGATCCTTTGAGGTACATATTCCAGAACCGATGCCACTGGGAGACTGGCAAAATGGCAAATCTTGCTCACTGAATTTGACATAGTCTAACGTCACACGTACGACAATGAAGGCCCAGGCGTTGGCAGATCATTTGGCTGAAAACCCGGTTGACGAGGAATATCGCACATATTTCCCAGATGAGGAGGAATTCAGTAGAAGCCATTTCTGAGGACACCCGTGCTTGAAAATGTTCTTTGACGGAGCAGTAAATGCAGAGGTGTAGGCATTTGGGCAATCTTGATATCACCCAGTGGTCAGCACTACCCAGCTACAGCAAGGCTCCGATTCTTTTGCACAAACAATACGACTGAGTACGAAGCCTGTATCATGGCGCATGAAATATGGCAATTGACAAGATGTGGAAGATTTATTGATCATGGGGGACTCTGATTTGATTATCCGGCAGCCAGGGGGAGTGGGAGACTCGAGATGTTAAGCTCATTCCCTATCGACAGCATGTGGAAGATCTCACCAAGCGCTTCAAGTCGATCATGTATATACCTCGGTGTCACAATAACTATGCCGATGCACTCGCCACTTCTAGCTTCAATGCTGCCTTACCCAGCAATGCCCATATTGACCTCTAGAGATTCAAATCAAAGAAAAGCACGGGTATTGTAATGCGGTCGGGGCGGAACCCAGCATTCAGCCTGGTATCATGAATTCAAGAGATTTCTGAAAACACAGGAATACCCCGAGCAAGCCACTGGAGATCAGAAGAGAACCATTAGAACGGCATACGACGTTTCTTCTTAAGTAGTGATGTTTTGTATAAAAGGACTCCGGACCTCAATTTGCTAAGATGTGTTGATGCCGAGGAAGCCGGAAGAATTATGAATGAAATACACGCAGGAGTATGTGAGTCATATGAATGGCTATGTTGTTGGAAAAGAAAATTCAGTGAGCAGGGTAATTACTGGATAACTATGGAAAAGGACTGTTTCAGCTTTGTTCGAAAATGCCATCAATGTCAGGTGCACGGTGATTTGATTCATGCACCTCCAGCAATTCACATCGCGATGTCAGCACTTGGCCATTTGTTGCTTGGGGTATGGATGTCATTGGGGCCGATCGAGCCAAAAGCTTCGAATAGGCATAGATTTATATTGGTGGCAATTGACTATTTCACACAAAATGGGTTGAGGCCATCACTCTCAAGTCGGTCACACAAGAAGCTGTGGTAGACTTTGTGCACTCCAATCTCATTTGCCGCTTTGGCATTCATTTGCAACTATCATTACGGACAATGCTACAAATTTGAACAGTCGTCTGATGGAGAGTGTATGTGAACAATTCAAGATAAACGCATAGAAACTTTACCTCCTTATCGGCCAAAAGCCAACGTGCGTTGAAGCACAAATAAGAAAACATCAAGAAGATTTTAGAAAGATGATTCAAAGCTCCAGGCAATGCATGAAAAGCTACCTTTCGCATTACCGGGTATCATACCACAGTGCGTACATCAATTGGAGCGCCACCGTACTTGTTGGTTTACGGTACTAGAGCTGTCATACCTGCGAAGTAGAAATCCTTCACTCCGGATAATTGTTGAAGCGGAGATTGAGGACATAGTGAGTAGGTTAAGACCGCTAGAGCAATTGTCATTAATTGATGAAAACGGATGGCCGCAGTTTTGTCACGGGCAGTTATACCACACAAGAATGGCCCGCGATTATAACAAGAAAGTACGTCCAGGAATTTTGAAGTGGGACAGCTTGTACTCAGACGCATTCTCCCTCATAACCAGGAAGCAAAAGGAAAGTTTGCCCCTAATTGGAAAGGTCCATACATAATCCGAAAGATATTGCCAAGAGGAGCACTATATCTGGGAGACATCGAAGAAATGACCCTGAAACAGCAATCAATGCAGATGCAGTCAAAGGTACTATGTCTAGGCCCTCCTGCGATGATGGCTTTTGTGCAATTGAGATGACGAATGCTTTCCCTTCTCGCTACCCAAATACTATCACCTTCGTAAACCCCTTTGAGCCAGTTACGCTTCTTTGGCTACCCTCTTTGGAACTCGAAAAGTACAAAAAAATGATGAAAAAAAAAGAAGAAAGAAAAAGAAAATATGAGAAAGGAAAAGAAAAGAAGAAAAACAAAACAGACAAAACAAAAACAAAAAACAACCAAAAACAAAAGTTTCCTGAACTACGTTTGACTTGATCCCGAAAGGGTACGTAGGCAGCTCTGCTGAGGTTCAGTCACACCAAAAAACAAAAATCCCAATTTCCCCAAAAAATGAAACTGGGGCAATGAATATAATGGTTCGGCCATGAATCCGCGAAATGGTTCCAAAGTTGTAGTTCCGCCCAAAATTCTTTGTACCCCAAAGACTTGTCCAATGTCCTCCGATCAATTGGCAAAGGCAGGGAAGTGGAAAACGTCATTGTTGGAATCTGATACAATTCAAATTGAGAAAAAATAAAATGAGAGAGTCTTATGGTGAAAACTCTTCGGGCACCATAAGGCGATGGTGAGTAGAGAAAATGAAAATGAGAGAGTCCGCTTAGTGAAAAATCGCAAAGAGCACTATCGGGTGACCGGTGAGAAGAGAAATGAGAAGGTCGATTGGCGAAAACCCGCAAAGGGCGCTGTCGGCCGAAAAGAGACATCTCATCACAAAAGAGTCCTGTCAAGGTTCCCTGGTTTTGAAATAAAGATAATGGGTTCAGGAGAAACTGGGAAGTTTGTGCGGGTCGGGCGTCCAGTCCAAGAAGCATGTCATGTCATTTGAAGCCAGCATGCACCTAGATAAGTCCTTCTTTTCCCCCGAAAGGGATGCTCTCTTTAAAATCATATGCTTGCCCTTTTGCATACTATTCTTTGAATCCCTTTCGGTTTAACTCTGATTTCCGTAACAATTACAAAAGAAAAGGTGGCAGAACGTTTTCACAGGGCTCTGCCTGGTCAGAGTCCAAGAAAATACCCAGCTCAGCGAGTGCGTCAGGCCAAATCCCGACTGACCATAGTGGTTTGATCTGCTTTCGAACAAAGACATTGGGAAAAGAAAGAAATCAAAGGCAAGGGCAGAATAAAGTGGAAAAGGCCAGAGCCCACAAACGGGCGAGTCATATGAAGTCCTGAGGGTCTGAACCCGGTCGGTTTGAAAGAGATTCACCCTCAAGGCAAAGAGTAGCAAAGTTCTCAACGGAAATGGGGCCGGGATCAAGCAATTGAGATGATCAAGGCCACAAAACCAACCACCGTTTCAAACTAATAAATTGTTCTTTGTTGAAAACAGGTGCAATCAAAGCAACCATGCAAGAAGCAGGTGCAACCCAAAAGGAAATAAAGTGCGCACAGCGCTGAAACAGCTTTGCAGCAGGAAAACGACCAAAAGGAAGTTTTCTCCCAAATTCTTTCATCGCGTTTTGCTAAATAAAAAGGAAAAATATAAAGAGGAAAACAAAAAGAAAGAGAAAGAAGAAAGGAAATAAAAATGAAAATCCCAAAAGAAAGCAAATCATGGTAGCATAGGATCCCAGTCCTTAAATATCCGGGCCAAAAAACCGAGGATCTCCCGGCCAAAAAAAAACCGAGAGGAGCCTTTCTTTCACAAATCCCGGCCAAAAAACCGAGGATTCCCGGCCAAAAAACCGAGGACCTTTCTTTCACAAATCCCGGCCAAAAAGCCGAGGACTCCCGGCCAAAAACCGAGGAGCCTTTTCTTTGCGAATCCCGGCAATAAAACCGAGGATCTCCCGGCCAAAAATCGAGGAGCCTTTTCTTTCCAAATCCCAGCCAAAAATCGAGATCTCCCGGCCAAAAAAAACCGAGGAGCCTTTTCTTTCTAAAATCCGCCAAAAAACCGAGGATCTCTCGGCCAAAAAACCGAGGAGCTTTTCTTTCCAAATCCCGGCCAAAAAACCGAGGATCTCCCGGCCAAAAAACCGAGGAGCTTTTCTTTCTATATCCGGCCAAAAACTGAGGATCTCCCGGCCAAAAAACCGAGGAAGCTTTTTTTCCCAATTTTCCGGCCAAAAAACCGAGGATTCCCTAACACAATCCTGATTTGATCGCTTAGATATGTGTCACAACTAACTCCGAAATTTTTCTAGTGAAAACTGGGGTAGAAAATTTGCGTTTATTTGTTTTGGTGTCTTAAGCAGGTCTAACGCCGAGGCACAGGGGCGCGAGACGACCGATGGAATGAGTCTCAATCAGAATAAAGAAAAGAGAAAAGAACAAAAAGAAATGAATTCAAATGTTAAGCAACAAGGGCGCGGATTGCTCAAAAGCTGATTGTAGTCATAAGCTCCGCCGACCCCGTTTTGACCCAATGCCTGCAGAAGGAAACAAACACCTACGACTTGCGAGCATCAAGATTCAGATCGGAGTCCACAGGAAAATCAGCTAAGACTCAAGATCAAGCTTCAAGAGATTTATAGATGTAAGCACGTGATTTATGCCCTATATGAAAACTCCTATAACATCCAGAAGATAGAACTATTGTTATAATTATTTGCCATTTTAGGAATTTTTATAGATTTTTATTAACAAGTTGAATTTTTTCTTGCATGTTTAATTTTAATTTAAATCATGACAAATACAAAAAATATCATGCATTACATTTAGATTTTTTTTTTTTTTACCTTTTTAGAATTAGCTAGTAATTACTTGTTTTATAAAAATTTGAAAATCATAAATGCTTTCATTTTTACACCTTTTTCCCTTTTTATTGATTTTTTTTCTTTTAAATTTAGGATTTATAGCTTTTATATTTTTGTAATTAGTTTAATTTCACATTTTTATAATCTAGGATTTTCATTTCTGAATTTTTAACTAAAGAAAAACAAAGAAAAAAAAGGAAAATAAAGAAGAGAATTTGAAAGTGGGTTTTATTTCAATTTGGGTTGTTCTTATAACCCAAATTACCAATTTCTAGTAGAGTCTTGTTTATGGGTGTGTCGTGCACCACACTTATAAGCAGGAGGCTACAGGGCATTTAGGATTGTCACTCTTTCTTCCTACTCTAGATCGTATGGTAGAGCTCAGTTGTAAGAACTCAATTTCCTAAACTCTATCTTATTCATAATACAACGATGCCTACATCCAGAAAGACAGATGGTAAGAGATATAATTGTGGAAGAGTTGAGTTAGAAGAACTCGATTTTTGCATCATGCTTATGATGGATAAATATGAAGTATTCAGCAGACCATGTGTATACTCAGATGTGTAAGCTTCTTGATAAGGATCCCTAAGCCAAGAATGGCTATCCACTTTTACGATAGGAAAAAAAAGGAGAAAATAGAATCTAAAAGTAGACATAAGTTCCAGCAAGTAACAGAAGCAAGGTGAAAAAGGGTACGAGGTACCCAGTTAATGAAGATTATCGGTATTTTCAACTCAGGCTGAGAAATATAAGCATTTTGAGTTACCTCAATAGTAACAAAGGTATGTACAATTGGTCACACCCATTCCAGTTAGGCCCTATGGGGGTTAACAGAAGTAGTATAAGAGGAGGACGGGATATCAGGATCCGGCTGGGGTTAGAATAACCCAAAATGATGGATGAATTGTTTGCGTCAGCTGACATTTCCGAAGAATATTGCAAATGTGCTAATACATCTCCTCGTGAGATACCCAGATGATGCACTCTAAAATAGTACAGCTAGATATGAGCACTACAAAGATAGGTACTGAAAGCCTGGAAGGGATAAATATTACCTTAGTGTGACGCCGGGATTTGGAAAGAAAAAGCTCCTCGATTTTTTGGCCGGGAGATCCTCGGTTTTTTAGCCGGGATTTTAAAAGAAAAAGCTCCTTGGGTTATGCCAGGGAGATCCTCAATTTTTTGGCCGGGATTTGTAAAGAAAAAGCTCCTTGGGTTATGCCAGGGAGATCCTCGGTTTTTGGCCGGGATATTTAAGGAATGGGATCCTATGCTACCACGGTTTGTTTTCTTTTGGGATTTTCATTTTTATTTCCTTTCTTCTTTCTTTTTCTTTTGTTCTTTTCTTTTGTTTTTCTCTGTATATGTTTTCCTTTTTATTTAACAAAACGCATGAAAGAATTTGGGGGGAAACTTCCTTTTTGGTCGTTTTCTTGCTGCAAAGCTGTTTCAGCGCTTGCGCATTTTATTTCCTTTTGGATTGCGCCTGCTTCTTGCACGGTTGCTTTGAATTAGATCTGTTTTCAACAAAGAACAATTTGTTAGTTTGAAATGGTGGTTGGTTTTGTGGCCTTGATAATCTCAATTGCTTGATCCCGACCCCATTTCCGCTAAGAACTTTGCTGCTCGTTTGCCCTAAGGGTGAATCTCTTTTCAAACCGACCGGGCTCAGCCTTCAGGATTTCATTATGACTCGCCCGTGTGGGCTCTAGCCTTTTCACTTTATTCTGGCCTTGAGACTTTTGCCCTTGACTTTTTTCCTTTCCCAATGTCTTTGCTTCGAAAGCATCAACCACTATGGTCAGTCGGGATTGGCCTGACGCACTCGCTGAGGCTGGGTATTTTCTTCGACTCTGACCAGGCAGAGCCCTGTGGAACCAGCCCTGCCACCTTTTCTTTGTAATTGTTACGGAATCAGAGTTAAACCGAAAGGGATTCAAAGAATAGTATGCAAAAGGCAAGCATATGATTTTAAAGAGAAGCATCCCTTTCGGGGGAAAAGAAGGACTTATCTAGGGTGCATGCTGGCTTCAAATGACATGACATGCTTCTTGGACTGGACGCCCGACCCGCACAAACTTCCCAGTTTCTCCTGAACCCATTGATCTTTATTTCAAAACCAGGGAACCTTGACAGGACTCTTTTGGTGATGAGATGTCTTCTTTTCGGCCGACAGCGCCCTTTGCGGGTTTTCGCCAATCGACCTCTCTCATTTCTCTTCTCACCGTCACCCGATAGTGCTCTTTGCGAGTTTTCACTAAGCGGACTCTCTCATTTTCAGTTTCTCTACTTACCATCATCTTATGGTGCCAGAAGGTTTTCACTGATAAGACTCTCATTTTATTTCTCTCAATTTGAATTGTATCAGATTCCAACAATGATTGCCACTTCCATGCCTTTGTCAATTGATCGGAAGGACTTGGACAAGGTTTTGGGGTAAAAAGGATTTTGAGCGGAACTACAACTTCGGAACCATTTCGGCGGATTCATGGCCGAACCATTATATCATCTGCCCTAGTTTCATCTTTTGGGGAAATTGGGATTTTTGTTTTGGTGTGACTGAACCTCAGCGAGAGGCTGCCTACGTACCCTTTCGGGATCAAGTCAAACGTAGTTCAGGAAACTTTTGTTTTTGGTTGTTTTTGTTTTTGTTTTGTCTGTTTTTGTTTTTTCTTTTCTTTTCTTTTCCCTTTCATCATATTTTCTTTTTCTTTTCTTCTTTTTTTTTCATCATTTTTTTTGTACTTTCGAGTTCCAAAGAGGGTAGCCAAAGAAGCGTAACTGGCTCAAAGGGTTTACGAAGGGTTGATAGTATTTGGGTAGCGAGAAGGAAAGCATTCGTCATCTCAATTGCACAAAAGCCATCATCGCAGGAGGCCTAGACATAGTACCTTTTGACTGCATCTGCATTGATTGCTGTTTCAGGGTCATTTCCTTCGATGTCTCCCAGATACAGTGCTCCTCTTGGCAATATCTTTCGGATTATGTATGGACCTTTCCAATTAGGGGCAAACTTTCCTTTTGCTTCCTGGCGATGAGGGAGAATGCGTCTGAGTACAAGCTGTCCCACTTCAAAATTCCTGGGACGTACTTTCTTGTTATAAGCGCGGGCCATTCTTTGTTGGTATAACTGCCCGTGACAAACTGCGGCCATCCGTTTTTCATCAATTAATGATAATTGCTCTAGCCGGGTCTTAACCCACTCACTGTCCTCAATCTCCGCTTCAACAATTATCCGGAGTGAAGGAATTTCTACTTCTGCAGGTATGACTGCTTCAATACCGTAAACCAAAAAGTACGGTGTCGCTCCAATTGATGTACGCACTGTGGTACGATACCCGAGTAATGCGAAAGGTAGCTTTTCATGCCATTGCCTGGAGCTTTGAATCATCTTTCTCAAAATCTTCTTGATGTTCTTATTTGCTGCTTCAACAGCACCGTTGGCTTTTGGCCGATAAGGAGTAAAGTTTCTATGCGTTATCTTGAATTGTTCACATACCTCTCCCATCAGACGACTGTTCAAATTTGTAGCATTGTCGGTAATGATAGTTGCAGGAATGCCAAAGCGGCAAATGAGATTGGAGTGCACAAAGTCTACCACAGCTTTCTTGGTGACCGACTTGAGAGTGATGGCCTCAACCCATTTTGTGAAATAGTCAATTGCCACCAATATAAATCTATGCCTATTCGAAGCTTTTGGCTCGATCGGCCCAATGACATCCATACCCCAAGCAACAAATGGCCAAGGTGCTGACATCGGATGGAATTCTGTTGGAGGTGCATGAATCAAATCACCGTGCACCTGACATTGATGGCATTTTCGAACAAAGCTGAAACAGTCCTTTTCCATAGTTATCCAGTAATACCCTGCTCACTGAATTTTCTTTTCCAACACATAGCCATTCATATGAGGTCCACATACTCCTGCGTGTATTTCATTCATAATTCTTCCGGCTTCCTCGGCATCAACACATCTTAGCAAATTGAGGTCCGGAGTCCTTTTATACAAAACATCACTACTTAAGAAGAAACCGCTCGTATGCCGTCTAATGGTTCTCTTCTGATCTCCAGTGGCTTGCTCGGGGTATTCCTGTGTTTTCAGAAATCTCTTGATATCATGATACCAGGGCTGAATGCTGGGTTCCGCCCCGACCGCATTACAATACCCGTGCTTTTCTTTGATTTGAATCTCCAGAGGGTCAATATGGGCATTGCCTGGGTAAGGCAGCATTGAAGCTAGAGTGGCGAGTGCATCGGCTAGTTCATTGTGACACCGAGGTATATACCTGAACTCTATCGACTTGAAACGCTTGGTGAGATCTTCCACATGCTGTCGATAGGGAATGAGCTTAACATCTCGAGTCGCCCACTCCCCCTGGGCTTGCCGGATAATCAAATCAGAGTCCCCCATGATCAATAAATCTTCAACATCTTGGTCAATTGCCATATTCATGCCCATGATACAGGCTTCGTACTCAGTCGTATTGTTTGTGCAAAAGAATCGGAGCCTTGCTGTAGCTGGGTAGTGCTGACCATTGGGTGATATCAAGATTGCCCCAATGCCTACGCCTCTTGCATTTACTACTCCGTCAAAGAACATTTTCCAAGCACGAGTGTCCTCAGAGATGGCTTGTACTGAATTTACCTCCTCATATGGGAAATATGTGCTCAATGGTTGGTATTCTTCGTCAACCGGGTTTTCAGCCAAATCATCCGCCAACGCCTGGGCCTTCATCGCCGTACGAGTAACGTAGACTATGTCAAATTCAGTGAGCAAGATTTGCCACTTTGCCAGTCTCCCAGTGGGCATCGGTTTCTGGAATATGTACCTCAAAGGATCCAACCTGGTTATTAGATAGGTGGTGTGGGCTTGAAGATAGTGTCTCAACTTTTAAGCGACCCATGTCAGAGCACATCATGTTCTTTCCAACAGTGTGTACTAGGCCTCGTAGCTGGTGAACTTCTTGATTAGATAGTAAATTGCCTGCTCTTTTCTTCCGGTTATATCATGCTGCCCAAGAACACAGCCAAAAGAATTTTCCAACACTATCAGATACAAGAAGAGGGGTCGCCCATGCTCCGGTGGGACCAATACTGGAGGATTTGACAAGTATTCCTTGATTTTATCGAAGGCTTCTTGACATTCGGATGTCCATTTGATTGCCGCATCTTTCTTCAACAGTTTGAATATGGGCTCACAGGTGGTAGTCAGTTGAGCGATGAACCGACTGATATAGTTTAACCTGCCCAATAAGCTCATCACATCCTTCTTAGTTCTTGGAGGAGGTAAATCTCTAATGGCCTTTATCTTTGTTGGATCTAACTCAATACCCCTCCTGCTGACTATGAAACCCAGGAGCTTGCCTGATGGGACTCCGAATGCACATTTAGCTGGATTCAACTTCAGATTATACCTGCGCAGCCGTTCGAAAAACTTTCTCAAATCTCGAACGTGGTCACTCTGAGTTCGGGACTTAATGATTACATCATCCACATACACCTCTATTTCTTGATTCATCATATCGTGGAAAATGGTGGTCATGGCTCTCATGTAGGTTGCCCCAGCATTCTTCAGCCCGAATGGCATGACCCGATAACAATAGGTACCCCAGGGTGTAGTGAAAGATGTCTTCTCGGCATCTTCTTCATCCATCAACACCTGATGATATCCTGCGTAACAATCCACGAAGGACTGTATTTCATGTTTGGCGCAGTTATCAACAAGGATGTGAATGTTGGGCAACATGAAATTGTCTTTGGGACTTGCCCTATTCAAATCTCGGTAGTCCACACACACCCGGGTTTTCCTATCTTTCTTTGGCACTGGAACCACATTGGCTAGCCATGTAGTATATCGGACCACTCGGATTACCCCCGCCTTCAATTGTTTTGTGATTTCTTCTTTGATCTTATCACTGATATCAGTTTTAAACTTCCTTTGCTTTTGCTGTACTGGAGGACAATCGGGGTAAATTGGCAATTTGTGCACCACTAGATCCATACTCAGTCCTGGCATGTCGTCATACGACCAAGCAAACACATCTTTAAATTCAAACAGGAGTTGGATTATTCCATCTCGGGTTTGCTCATCTGTGTGAATGCTTATTTTGGTTTCCCTTATTTCTTCGGCAGTTCCCAAATTAACCGGTTCAGTGTCATTTAGATTTGGCTTAGGTTTATTCTCAAATTGTTCCAATTCTCGGTTTATTTCCCTAAAAGCCTCTTCTTCATCATATTCCGGTTCTTGATTCATTATTTCACAATTAGACAGCGTGTTTGAGTCTGGGCATGAAGTCCACAAGCATGTCATGTTATTTAAAGCCGCATTATTAGGACTGAAAAGAGAAGATGAAAAGAGAAAAATACTAAAATTAGAAAGAATAAAAGAAAAATGGACGATGAAATATTAATTTCATTTCTTGGAATTGGAAAGATAACAGGGTTTACATTCAGGGATTTAAAGACAAGAAACTAAAAGAAACATCCGAGTTACACCCTGAAATAACTCGGGATGCAGAAAAGGTGATAGGGCTAGTCTACCGGGACTCCCGCCTGATCGGGAATGGCGTAGCCTTCCAGTTTTGGAGTTTAGCATCTGGTCCCATATAGAACACCTCAGCGGTGCTAGTCCCTTCCCCTGGCTGAACCATGTTGGTTTCATAAAGCATTTGTCTCATAGCTCCACATATATCTTCGATTTCCTCAGCTGTGAACACCTCATCGTCCTCTTCTTTGCTATACTTGGGCTTGACAAATGTATCATAGAGATGTGGCAAGGGTAATGGCAGAACCCATCCTTCTTTCTTTCTTTCCTCGGCCGATTTCTCATCATCTGGGGTAGGGTGGAAGCCTATCCCGAAAAACTTTTCTGCTGTGGGTAGAGTTACTGGCTCGGATATTCCTTGTAGAGCTTTTCCTAACCCTTTTCCTGGTTTGAAACCGTGTCTAATCATCTCTTTGGCCACCATGATTGAAGCATTAGACAGGAAAGGTTGAGGACAAGGATTTCCCTCCTCGTGCTGATCTGCCACCACAATTTCAAAGGCTTGATAAACAATATGCTCACTTCCTTCCCTCGCCTCCAAATATGGGATAGATGGGTCACGATAAATGGACTGCTCGTCTTCTCCGTGGACCACGATTTCCTGATCTTCATACTCGAATTTTACCATTTGGTGGAGGGTAGAGGGCACGGCTCCTGCAGCATGGATCCAGGGCCTTCCCAGAAGAAAATTGTAAGATATATCCATGTCCAACACCTGGAAGGTTACCTCGAACTCCACCGGGCCTATGGTCAATATTAAATCAATTTCACCGATGGTATCCCTCTTAACACCATCAAAAGCTCTCACAAACATTATTCTGACGAATCCTTCCTGTCCCGATTTCCATCCTTTGCAATGTGGAGAGTGGGCAGATGTCAACCCCCAAGCCTCCATCCACCATGACTCGCTTGACATAATAACCTTCACACTTGACAGTTAGATGCAAGGCTTTGTTGTGAGCCGCGCCTTCCGGGGGCAAGTCATTTTTACTAAAAGAGAGTTGATTGATGGCGAAGAACCTTTCTGCCATCCTTCGAGCTGTTTGACTGAAGTTTCAATTGGCACGTATGCCTCATTCAAAGTTTTCATCAAGATCTTCTGATGCTCGGAGGATTTCGTCACCAATGTTAGCAGAGACACCTGTTCAGGATATTTCCTTAATTGATCTACTGTTTCATAATCAGGCATCTTCATTTTCTGGAAGAAGGCTTCTGCTTCCTCAGCACTCACTGGCTTCTTGGAAGGAAAACGCTTTCGAGCGGCATTGTTTACCTCCTGTACATTCGAATATTTCTCAACAGAGGTTTTCCCTGGAAGTTCCCCCGAAATTTCTTTGCCCTTGTATGTGACCACCGTTTGCTGATAGTTCCATGGCACTGCAGAGGGTCTGTCATTGGCTTCTGTGGTACGCGTCCAATAACCACTGGCTCATTCAGCCGAGGCGGTTTAATTGTCCCCCGTACCACATAAGCTCCTTTTGGTACATATATTTGCGTTTCCCTTTTTACTTCAAACTTCCTTGGAGCACTGACAACTAATGGTTTTTCTTGGCGTCCTCGTGGAACATAGAGAATTCCATTCTTAAGAGGTTCCGTCTCTGTTTTTGTCTCAGGTTTCTTCTCAAGCTCAGTTTCGACACTTTTATTCTTCTTCTCCCCTTTCTCTTGCTTCGGGGGTACCTTGGGTTTCTTTTCTACGTCGGCAATAGCAATTATAGCTTTTAATGCTGGATCAAATTCTCTGTCTTCACAGATCATCCCGATTACCGACCCGTTGTTGTGAGTGGGCAATGGATTATTGGTCACATTCGGGGCTTCTTCATCCCTCAACACTATTTTCCTTGTTCAATCAAATCTTCTATATCTTTCTTCAATGTCCAACATTTATCAGTACTATGCCCTTCAGCTCCTGAATGGTAGGCACAATGGAACCCTCGTTGATAAGCTGGAGATTCCGGGTTCTGCCTGTTTTGGGGAATAGGCTGCAGCAGATTCATCTGGACGAGCTTCGGGAACAGACTGGAGTAAGGTTCACCAATCAGCGTAAAATTTGGTCGTCTGGGTGGTTCCCGAGGGCGGAAGTTATTTTGCGGTGGTCGGGGAGTATATTGGTTCTGGTGAGGGGGTTGATTTCTTTGGAATGGAGGTGGATTTCGGTTAGCTTGTGGTTGCGGTCGGCCGAAGGGTTGAGCATTCATGACCGCATAAGGTGGGGGAGGGTAAGCCATATCAGTATGAGGATAGTAGTGCTGAGGGATTCTTTCAGAGAACACCGGTCTAGGTGCCCGGTATCTTCTTCCTCCCGATGCTGCCATCACTGTTTCTTCTTTCTTTTTGCCTTTGGCTATTCCTCTAGACCCGCCTTGGATGGCTTGGGAGGTTGCTCTTATGGCTGACTGGCTCAAAATTCTACCCGTTTTTAGCCCATTCTCTACCATCTCTCCGATTTTTATTGCCTCTGCGAATGGTTTGACCATGGCGGACATCATATTCTGAAAATAGTCTACTTATTGGGCTTGAAGGAAAACAGTGACCATCTCTACCTCATCCATCGGAGGCTTCACTCTTGACGCCTGTTCACGCCACTTAATTGCATATTCACGGAAACTTTCTGAAGGCTTTTTCTTTAGATTCGCCAAGGAGTTCCTGTCTGGCGCGATGTCTACGTTGTACTGAAATTGTCGAACAAAGTCTCGGGCCAGATCGTCCCAAATATGCCAATGCGAGACATCTTGGTCCATATACCACTCTGAAGCGATGCCAATTAAGCTTTCCCCGAAATATGCCATCAACAACTCTTCTTTGCCACCAGCTCCCCGTAACTGATTGCAATACTTCTTCAGGTGAGCAATGGGGTCACCGTGTCCATCATGCTTCTCAAATTTTGGTGTTTTGAACCCTGACGGCAAGTGTACATGCGGGAACATACATAGGTCTGTATAGGAGACACTTTTTTGCCCACTCAAGCCTTGCATATTTTTCAAGCTCTGCTTGAGGCTTCTCATTCTCTTTGCCATCTCATCCTGCTCTGGGGCTTTGGGGGTTTTGTCCTGCCCTGGTGTAAGCTCGTATGGTGGTGGCTGAGAGTAATTATATATGGGATATTGAGGAGGATCCACTGGAGAGATAGGGTTTTGAAAGGTGAAAGCTGAGGGATCAAAGGCAGGCCTTGGCAGTGAAGGTTGTATTGTAGCAGGGCATGGTGGAGCAGTGAAGATGTTAGGAGCTGCTCCTGCTGGGAACACCTGGGGGCGGACCTCAAAAGGTGTTCCGACGAAGTGAGCGGTCATGGTAGGCTGTCCCAAAGGAGTATGAGGCATTTCAGACGACATCTCTGTATTTCCTTTGGATCTGGTGAAATAGCGATGTGAGGCCAGCTTACCACAAACCAACCACTGTTTCTAAAAAGCTCGGCTGGTAATTGACAGCAACAACGGTTAGTTTTGAAACAAATAACAGATAGGTAACCGCACATTGGAGTGTGATGCACCTATACAGTTAAATGAATATCTACATGTTTGCTTCGGTTGCATGCGTCATCCCGGTTTTTCTCTTGTTTCTTTTCTTTCTCTCTTTGTTTGTCTCTCATTTTTGTTTTTCCTTTTCTGCTTTTCCCTTTTCTTTGCCATGGCTTTTTTCTCTCGATTCCTTATTTTCTCTTTCTGCATTTCTTTCTCTCTTGTTTTTCTTTTCTTTCCTTCCTTCGTACTTTCCCCCTTTTTTTTCTTTGTTTTTTTAGGGTTACGGTCGAATCCTATGGAGATTGTCTACGTATCATGACCCCGCATGAATCAGACCAAGTATAGTTCTTGCAAATAAATGCAAACATAAATGCAAGAAATAAAGAAACAATTTTTGGGAATTTTCAAATTTTCATTAATAACAACTGCGATTACAAAGCTACTAGACTATTTTTTTTTTCTTTTCTCGGAAAAGGAAAGTACAAAAACCAGACTCAAAAGCAAAAATACAGACTTGATTATCTAAGAATACATCAAAGCTTCAAATCCTGGGGCCCGCGGGGCATCACTCGGCATCGCCGCGGGCCTGCGTGCAAGACCCTTTTGCAACTGATCCAAATCGTTCATGACCTGGCGAACAAATATCATCACGGAGGCAAAGAACGTGGTACGACCCATCCGCTCACCGGCCTGACACTTCATGACAATATAGTTGGCAATGTTTCTGATTCTTTCCCTGATTTGGCCCTTTTCTTGGAGTAGCCGACTTATCTGTTGGGTACGAGCCTCTAGCACCTGAGAATCCTGGAAGTGAAGGTCTTGTAACAATTTTATTTCCTTTTCCATCTCAGCGATTAACCCATAGCATTGTTCCCTCTCGGCCTGAAATTCTTTTTCCCGCCGAGCTGCCTTTTCTTCAAGAGTATTCATGTTTCTTTTCATGTTAGCAATGGTTCCCTCATAGTTTCTCTTTATTTGTTGTACAAACTGGGCTCTTTCCTCAGTCTTCTTTGCCCATTGTGCCCGATGTCTTGCCATGTTCCCCTCGGATTTTTCCAATTCTTCCTGACAGTCCAGGACTTGCTTCTTTAACCCTTTTATCAATCTCTCGTCGGATAGACTTCTTTCTCGATTCCTGGCATCTATTTTCATATGCTTGATTTGGGCCTTGAGAGCTTCATTCTCCTGGGCCAATTTCTTTTTATCACCTTCATCAGCTGCGGATTGCAAGGTGTTTTCAAACCGAAGCTCCTGAACCTATTTTTCTAATGCTCCTATTCGGGCCCTGTACTCATTTTCCTTGGCCAACCAATCCCATTGCACCTGGGCCTCGTTAGTGAATTGTTGTACATGTGGCCTTTTGGCGGGTCTCTCAGGAATTTGAAATCTTTTACCAAACCAGACCAAGTATTTGGGATCTACCTCACCTCTGGCTCGGTTTTGTACTATAGTCTTGGGCTCAAGGTACCTGCACTCATTCTATATCTTTCGGATTCTGCCTTCAGGGAATACAGCTTTCGGGCCTATCTCGATGACTTGCTCACTCAGGTCTTCATCGTTGTGCACTGTCTGGAATCTTCCAAATTGTCGCAAAACTCGGTAAGGAGCATAAGGCTGTATGCTTCGAATACCCATCAAAAGAATATAAGAGACCTCCGCTGATGTGTATACAGCTTCAGTAGCAGGAAGCCATCCATAAGCCCATTCAACTTTATCTGCGGTCAAAGATCTTAAACATGACGACCAGGCCTCCGTACCCTCAGGGAACTCAATACCTGTCACCCGGGTCTCGAACTCTGCAATACAACTCAATCCGATTAAACCGTAGTTCATATAGCCTGAGCGGTGGCAGAGGTGTTCCTGTACCCACAATTGTAAAAGCAAATTGCAACCTTGAAAGAATTTCTCGCCTTCCCGACATTTGGTCAAAGCTCGGTACATTTCTGCTACAATCAAGGGAACCACTGTACTAGTAGGTTTTTTCATGGCAACATCTAGCATCCCTACCAGGCCAAGGTCTATGTGACCATCTTTTCTCGGACAAATTACCACTCCCAGAAAGGCTACCATGAAGGCTAGTCCCCGTCGGGCTTCCCATTTGTCTTTATTTCCAGCATGTGTCAATCCTGTGTTGGGTTCCTCGAAACCTTTGGGGTTACCATACCGGTGATATAAGAAATGCAATGTACAACATCCTTCCGCCAGGTGCGGGTCTTGAATGTCTCGGCTGATGTTTAACAAATCCAAGAACCTATGAAGGGTTACTGGTCGTGGGGCCAATGGGTATCTACCTCGGAGGTTCCCGTTGAGACCTGCGTATCCGGCAATCTCTTCTAATGTAGGTGTGAGTTCAAAATCTGAAAACCGGAATACATTACGGGTCGGATCCCAAAATGGTATTAGTGCCTCAATGATATCCTTCCTTGGTTTGTTGTTTAATAAATCTACGAGACCGCCCAAACTTTTGACCACGGTATCTCTGCTTCCTTTTCCCAGATCATGCCACCACAAATGGAGTTTCAAAGGGATCTCGCTCAGGACTGAGAAGGTTTCGATGTTATTTGAATTCATCCTGCACATTTATTTAGGGGACTTTAATGATTTATTTTGAAAAATGGCTATTTGTGCAAAAATTCTTTATTTAGAAAACAGGACTTGGATTTGCAAAACAGCCTTTCAGTACTTCTGGGAGGAAGATTTTAAGGCCGTGCCCGCAAACCATTTAAAAATGACTCCAGGTGGCTGTTCTTGCAAAACGGCCTTCCGGCGTCTTTTTAGGGAAATTTGGCTTATTTTAGACAAGAATGGCATCACCCGACTTATTTATGACAAAAATTAAAATTTTGACATTTTTTGGCTATTTTTGCAAAAAGGGAGGTTGGACCCGATGAGGGTTGCCTACGTATCTCACATCCGGTGAGAATCAAACCAGCGTAGTTCGGGCAGATTTTCCAAAATCAAAACTATTTTGACCAACAATTTTTCTTTCTATGTTTTCAAATATTTCCTTTTTCTATTTTTTTTCATTTTTCAAAAATCCGGCAGCATTTCGGTACTATTTGGGCATTTGGTTTTTCACAACAAATGGTCACCCTCACTTAGTCCTAACACTGCTTGTTTTCATAATTCACTCATTTAGACAAGCCGGTCAACATGCAAAGCCGAGCAAATAAATGCGCAAGTAGCACGTAAGATGCATCAGGATGGTCAATTTATTTCAGGTCACCTGTCCTAGACGGACCCAACCCCTCTGTTGAGTCCCCTTAGTCAAATGCACATGATGCAAACAAGCGTCCTACTAGGGATCCGGCATGAGTTTTTGTTCTTCTAGGTTTAACCCTAGGTTTATTGGTCTAGACCTGGCTTACCCGAGCGGACAACTCGAGCCGAGGGGGAGGCAGCGTACCGGGGATACAGAAGCTCCGCCGGCTTTGCAACTTATCCAAACCTCGTTCTAAATGGGAAAAGACTCTAAACAGAAGAGAAGCTACACGAAGTGCACCCCATGATGTAGAAGACTCAGAAAGAGGAAGGGATTCGCGACAGTTTATATATACAATTTCAACAAATATCAAAGCGGTAAAACATTTAGCACATATAGCATGGAACATGTAGAAAAATCAGATAAAGCCAAATATAACAATTGTACTAAGCTCGAATTCTTGAACCCTGAATCGAAATTCTGGGATTGTTCCCAGCGAGTCGCCAGAGCTGTCACACCTCTTTTTTACACACACTACCCCGAAGGATAATGTATAAGGGAGTTTTTCCATTTAAAGTGACATTATTCGAATGGGATTATTATTTGATTTTTTAGAGTCGCCACTTGGGATAGGATTGGTTTTGTGTCCAAGTCACCGGTTTAACTTGAATCCAAATCGAGGAAAAATTGTCGACTTCCCAATTGGAGTGCGAACCGAAATTCTGAATAAGGATTCTGTTGACCCGGGGGAAGGTGTTAGGCACCCCTGGGATCCGTGGTTCTAGCACGGTCGCTTAAATTTATTATAATTGGCTAACAAACTGATTTTAATACATGTCATCCTATAGTGCAATTTTAAGATTATTTACCGCTTTTAGTTGATTTTTAGGAAAGTGAACGTCGTTTAAGAAACGTATTTTTGATCACTGTCACATGAAATGCACCCGGATCCTTGACACCTTCTTATTCAATGTTTTCGGATTTGGATTTGGGTTGCATGAAATGCACATCCGTATTTAGGAAGGTAAAATTATTAAAAAGCGCGCCTAAAGCAACTAACGAGTTATTATCTTTGCGGGAGGCCGTGAAATTCGCTAAACGGCACGCCCCGAATTCTAAGTATTTTAATTAAGTATCCAATGAGGGCCCCGCAATTTATGTGTTTTGTTTGGCGAGGCTCATCTCACTTTATTATTTTAAGGCCAACCTAAAGCAAACTACGATTTTCTATTTATTTTTGTCTCTAAAAGGGCCTAAATAATTAATACCATCAATTGCTATTATTTAAAGTATGCAAGGATTTTGGGCCTCCAGTTCAAGTCCACACCCGAACAAGAGGAGAACCTCTTAATTCGAGCATGCTACTTAACTAGCAAGCCCTAAACCCAAATTACCAAATTAATACTATGAAGTCTAGCCCTTAGCATTTGGGCCTTAAAATGAATCCAGGAAGAAGGAGAATAAGTAGTTAGCTTCATAAAAGCTGTCTCGTGTGCCCATATTTGGGCCCAAGCCGCCCAGGCCCTTGACTTGATGAAATCAATTGAATTAAAAGGGGGTGGGCTTGGTTTTAATTCTGGACAGTTATTGTATAACCGGGCCGTGTTAAATCAATTCCTTATGGCCCAGACGGTCCAGGTATAAACCAGACCAGTATTGTTCAATAAATTACTTACTAGTATAACTAATTTTGCAACGTCCATTAACAATGACTCAATGAGCCAATTTTGTTTTGCTTTTGATGACCAGTAACTGGACAGAATAGATTTAATTAGCAGGCTCTAAAACTTAAACATGAATGACTGGGTGCTTGATTTTACAGGCTCAAATAGAATCCACTAAGTTAACCAGACAAACATATTGTAAACTCAATGGATCTACTAATTTTATATGGAAAAAAAAAAACAAATCACCTATAACATGTAATCCAAACAAGGCTACTAATTACAAATGACTTCAAATATTTCAATTCCAGGCTGAGCCACAGTAAACTTTTAATTTCGAACTAACGGACTAATTAATGACATTTATTTAGATCTAGCATCTGCTCCGAATTGAAACATTTGTAAATTCAGCAAACCGAACTAAATCGTATTCAACTAACTTAGAACAGATTTGAACAGGTATATAGGTGACCACAGTCCATTGTTCATTTAAGTACAAACCAAACTAAAACTATACTATAACAATAACAGACATCAATTAGCATCTATGGCTCTACATTTAGACTAGGATCATAATCAGATAACAGCAGCTGATTCAACATCAATTCAACTTCAACAAATTCTTCATTTGCATAATTTTTTAATCCTCTACATGTGCATAAAATAATCCTCATACATAGCTCAAAGGAATACCTGGATAATACCACACAAAAGGTAAATTTTGGATCAGAAGATCAGCAGATAGTAATCAGCAGCACACAGCAACAACAAGATCAATTTTAAACCCAAAATAGTATCACAGCAGCTCAGGAGTGAATTGCAGAGGAACAACATCAACAAATAACCAAAAATAGACTTGAATGAACCAAAATAGACTCGAAATAAACCCAGGAACTTCTGAAGCTTCAGCGACCAAAACACCAGGAATGTTCAAACTATTTTCAACCTTATATAAGCTAGAACTTCAATTTAGGACTTAGAGCTTTAAGATTACCCTAAAAAAACTCAATGGAATAGTGATTTTTTGGAATTTTGATTGCCTCAAGTTTGCAGAAACTTTTCAGTATTTTTTAATGCCTCTAAAATCTGACTTCAGCTCTAAGTAACACTGCCTTTATAGCCAAGTTACTAGGGCAGCTCAGACCTTAGATTTTTTTTTTAGCCTTTGGTCCTTTTATTTTTTTGTTTTCAGCTAATTAGATCCCTCATTTCATGCCTTGTTGGCCAAGTAATACTAAGTTCCTGGATTTTAAATTAAAACCCCAATCTAGAAGGTTCTAAGGGGTTCCAATTCAGTTATTGCAAGATTCTTTTATTGTAGAATGCCTATATTACCCCTAACTCAATTCCAAAATTACTAACCTAGGCTGTACTAACCCTGACCCCTCTTACTTTGGTCAACATGATCAGGGTTACTTAACCAAGGCTGGAAATTTCCAGTTATATCTAAACAAGCTACAGAAAATCATGAATCAAAATACACAAATATGAATGAAACGGAATTGCCATTAATTCTAAGCGTACTGAAGGGATGAACCGAAAAACTCAAATTAAACTAAACTAATCAGTAAAAGTGAAGATTAAAGAACAAGAACCAAAAACTGGATTAACTAAATCAACAATACAAAAACTAGACTAAAAATCGCAAAAAAAAAAGAAGGGAAACTTACTGTTTTTGAGATTTCGAACTCGCCTAATCTCGAAATTGGTTTTCAAATAGTATTATGTGTTTGTTCTTATCAAGAATAAACACATAACATGATTTTAAAACCCCTTGAACACTAGCTGACCCTGGGAAATCAAACGGCCTTGACAGCAAGCCCTAAATCTAAGATTCGAACAAATTGGGGGATTTTGAGAGCAATTGAGCATAGATCAGTGGAGAGGAGGTGATAAGGGTTCAAGGGTGTGACTTTGGGGTTGATTGGGGCTGCGCCGCCACCGGAGGAAACAAGGGCGGCGCTAGGGTTTGGATTTTCGATTTGAAATTCGAACAATTGGGGTTCGATTTGGTGGATAGTGGACGGGGATTTGGAAAGAAGGGGGTGGGGGGATGCTCAGGTGTAAATCTGGGGTGGTTTGGGGACTCGCCACCGGACACGGCGGAGCCGGCGGCCACTGTTTCGAATATTCGACAAGTTCAGGAAGGATTTGAAGGAAAATAGGCCTGGATCTGGAATGGGGGGGGAGGGGGGGTTAAGAGGAAGCCATGGTGAAATTTTGGGGTAATTTGGAGACTCGCCACCGCCGGAGGCGATTTTCGGCTGACGGCGGGGGGACGGTGGTGCTAGGCGGCGTTACGCCAGAATTAACAGGGGTGGTATGAGACGGTGAATGAGGGGGTAGGGGGGAATTCAGACACTTATATATCATTAATCTATCAGTTCGTGACCGTTAGATTAAGAAACCTAGACGGTCAGGATTGATTGATCCTAAACGGCGTCGTTTCAATTAAAGGGGGGCTGGACGGGTATTGGGTAATTTGGGCTTGGACTAGTTCAAAGACTGGGCCATTAATTAATTAACAATAAACATCCCAATCTGCCTTGCTCCTCTTCTTATTCTCTTTTCTTTATTTATTTTCTTTTATTCTTTTTTTTCTATTTTAAAAAAAACTAAACTAAAATTGAACCTTAAAAATTAACTCAAACTACCTAATTAAGCGACAATTAACGTAATACCGATTTAAGGAAATTAACAAGCCTAAAACTAAAACAAATCAAAAATTTTCTTTGTATTGTGCAAAGCCTAATTAAATCCTAAATGCTCATGCAATATTTTTTTATATTTTTTATGAATTACCATGCATACACAAATAAAAATACACACAAAATTACGCAATTAAATCCTAAAAATCAAGTAATAAAAGAAAAATCCTAATTTTAAGAATTCTATAGGAATAATTCAAGCGTGGCAAAAATCACGTGCTCACAATTATTATTTATTTGGATTGGGTGTTGTTGCAAATCTTTAATTGGGAATATGGTTTGGAGTTTATATCTCAATTTTGAGGGTTTTTGGTGAAGATTAGACTTGGTTTTGGCTGAATTTCAAATTAAAACTCGAAGAAGAAGAAGAAGAAGAAGAAGAAGAAGAAGAAGAAGAAGAAGAAGAAGAAGAAGAAGAAGAAGAAGAAGAAGAAGAAGAAGAAGAAGAAGTCATGACATACATTATACTGCAGAAATTGTAGTAAAATTTTAGAAAAATTATATTCTGTTATTTATATATTTTTTTATTCATTTAACTATTGTATGAAAGTTGAACAACACTGTATAAAAATTATGTTTAAGTTGTATGATATTGTAGTTGTATATAACTGAGTAGAAATAATGTATGAAAATTATAGATAAGTTATAGAATATATAATTAGTTGTATGAAATTTATTTTTACTATGTATAAATCAGATACAAAATATGCAAAAGACATATTGTATAAAATTTGTCTTTAAGTTGTATGTTATTGTAGTTGTATTTAACTGGATAGTGTACGAAAAAATTCCCATGAATAAATTGTGTGCATATAAACGAATTCATAATATGTTAACAAACTGACAACGTGCAGTTGTTAACGAGAAGTGATGCATTCCAAGCACATAAAATATATAACAATGTGCAGTTAGATGGGAAGCCTGTTAAGATTGAAATAGCTGGTTTCAACCCAGAAGTTCCTTTGACAGCTCGTGTAAATGTAGTTGGCGGAGCGAAGTGGAGGAGGACAAGCGTATGTCAATCGATTAACCATCTCTTTCTTTGATTGAGAATTTTGTTTGTTTCATGTATGTGTATGTTTGAATGCTCACTATGATCTTATATGCTTAACTTTCTGTATTCTTTTTGTCTTACCAAGTCGCATGCGGTGGATGTATTATGATCGAAATTGTGCCTAATAGATTTTAGAGTCTGCTCCAATTGAATTGCTCTATTTCAGGCTAGAGTTCTGAAAATGGATCGGCATCTATTTCAATCTCTGTTTTGCTTTGTTGATAACAATGGGAAGTTATTTGTTGAATCAAGAAAAAAAAAAAAGAAACTAAAGCTCTGAGGTTATTTACAAACATCAATTTGAAACTTTTGGAAGAGAACCAACTAATGAAAATTGTTTTTGATTTTGACGAGGAGATTGAAAAATCAAAAGTGATTTGTGAGAAAACATATGAGTTGAAACATAAGGAAAGTGAATAGGAGAAAAAAAAAGGAAAAGGGTGTAACTACATCCCTTGATTGAAGACACAAATAATGGATTGGGAGCCTTTTAAGGTGTATTGTATATATTTTGTAAACAAAACTTGTTTATGCCAGGTAATTAACTAAATATGAACATTAAAGGTAATAAAGTTTCAAATAGTGTATGGAAATGAAAAAACCCCCTATATATCATAGTACTAGGTAAGAGGCCCGAATAATAGGCTATGTACCCAACTCAAAGCGTAAAATTCACGCACAAAGACAAAGCTAAGAGAATATGTTTCAACTCGAGAATATTTTCTCAAGAATAGTCATATTATCGCGATTAAAATAATAACTTTCTATTTAGTTATTAATTATTAACTGATACTGATATACATTTTATACAAAAATCTTAATAATTTTGGATAAGGTGTCCTGAATATTAATTCTTTTCATATTTAATTTTTCATTTTCCTCCTCATCTAACCATTTTGTTTTTTTCTAGTAACCTATAGCTACGAAATTGGCCATAGAAGATTAATCTATTTATTTATCATTGTAAAGAAATAGTAAGATTATTAAAGTTGAGCAATCATAGTTTGGTCAAAATCTTGTCATTATTTATTGTCTAGAGGGAAAACCATGTGAATGATAGCGTGATTGCAGGAACTATGATAAGAAAGAATCTAAGTGCAATACTTTTTCCCTTCCTACATGATACCTATTGACCTATTAATCTTTCCTTAATTAACGACTTAATCTACCTTAAAAAAGATATTTCATAAGTTAAATATTTAGATTATTATTATAATTTAACCAGTTTATCGCTTGTTATTACTCTATTCTATAGGTTGTTGTATCGGCTTAGATATGCAGAATTATCTATATTGTAAGTCAACTTAACCTAATACCGCAAAAGAGAAGAAGATAGGTTGCCATATCAGCTTAATATGCAAAACTAAATGTTGTAAACACTAAAATTATTCGTCTCAAACTTTAATTCCTAAAAAGATATACTCTCTGTTTCATTTTTTCGTGACACTATTACTGTTTGAGGAGACGAAGCGAAATTTTTATAAATTTTATTTTAATTTGTTTTAGAGTCCATTCGCATTTGCACAAAAGATTAATTATTTTGAGCATTGTACCTTAGACCATACCAGGGGCGAATGCAACCCGTAGGTACCAGTTTCATTCGAACTTGTATTTTTATTAAAGCATAAATATATATGTGAAAATTCACTAAAGTTTTAGTAAATATCAAATTTGAATTCACAATTTTAAAAGTATAAATATGTATAGTTTTAAAACATTTAAAGATCATACCTATTAAATTTAATTTTTAAATCCGCCTCTAATCCTTACCACATTAGATGGAGCTGAAGGAATTCCATTTCCATTGGGCCTTGAGAAATTGGCTTTTTAATTTAAGCCCAGGGAACTTTGTGACGGACCTAATGGTTTGTCGTTGAAAAGCTTTGAGCTTTTTTCACTTTTAGCCAGCGTCATAAACTATTTATATTCGATAACC
The DNA here is from genome assembly GCF_001879085.1 of Nicotiana attenuata. Taxonomy (NCBI): domain Eukaryota; kingdom Viridiplantae; phylum Streptophyta; class Magnoliopsida; order Solanales; family Solanaceae; genus Nicotiana; species Nicotiana attenuata. The sequence continues at coordinate 172,062 of NW_017670692.1, forward strand.
GAAAATAGTGTATAATATTTATATAATTTTTGCATATAACATACATAATGTATATATATGCAAAATATATACAAAAAATATATTTTTTCCGGCTATTATTTTGACAACGACTATACAATATCATTTTCCTAAAGCTTTTGGAGAAGCAACAACTCTACCCAAGCCACAATAAAAGGAAGTAGACAATTTTTTCACATATTTTTTAAATATTAGTTAATGATAAAGTGTGGTTTATAGTACTTCTATGCAATTTTGATATATAAATTTTACTTTTTATAAATTAAAGAAGTGATATACATAATACAATCCAAATGATATATTGGATTAGTTTTTAACTTATATACTTCAAAATTGGTCATTCTTTTTGACCTAGTTAGTATGCAAAACTAAAATATACTTCCTCCAATTCTTTGCACTTGCTATTTTATTCTTCTCCACATTCTTTAAGAAATATGAACTATAATAAGCGATATTTGACTAAATTGTTATTGTTCTTTGATCTCTCAATTTTTGTACTTTTTTATAAAACATGTTTTACACTATTAGGATACGATTTTAAAAATTATTTTTCTCATACTTTAAACAAATAATATTTTGAAACAATTATATTTAGCTGAGTCGATTTTTGATAGAGAGAGATTTATCGTTTAAAGTGAAATTTTATTGCGTGAATTTTTGGATTAGTCGGACGCCATAAAAGGTAAAAATGAATTCTATAATTAATGAAATAGAAAAAGACCATAAAATTGGAAGGTTTAGTGCTATTGGTGTGCAGCTGTAAAGCCATCAAATTAGGATAAAAAAATCTACCGGCCAATGCTACGCGCCGAGTCCGGGTACGAAATGCGGACACTTCCATTCCATTTCATTTTCCGCGCAGCATGACTCACACATGACTTGTTTGACGAAATTCCCCTGAGACTGAAAGGCTGATAATTCCCTTTCTATTCCACCGACGTCATACATTTCTCTTTCTCCTACCTCTCTGTTTTTGCTTCCTTTGTTTTTCTTTCGTCAAAGGGAGGAAAATTACGACAGGAAATAATTAAAGAAAAGATGCAGAGGCCGCGGGATCAACGGTCAAGATCCTCAAGGCCCACAACCATTCATGGCTTAGCACAATCTGGAGATTTTGTTGCCTTTCAAAAGATGCTCAATGACAACCCTTCTCTTCTCAATGAACGCAACCCTATTGTACGATCTCTCTCTCGTTCTCTGTCTTTATATATTATTAACATTTGTAGTTTTTAGACTCGTGCAAGAAGTGCTATAAAGGGGTACCGTATCATTTGTAGTTTTTTATCATTATCTATGTAAACACGTTTGGATTAAAAAAAATGTGTGTAAGGAACCGCTTAGTTATATGATAATGCAATCCTGAATACCGTGTTTTCTGAGGAATTCCAATGCATAACGAGCAGGGGAAGGTGTAGGCTTTAAGATATGGGTTCGGCAGAACCCAGTAGCTTTAGCCCAAAATGTATGTGTTAAGAAATCCACTAAATATATACAATCATTGAATTCAGAACCCAACTAGTAGCACTTGAGGTCGCTGTCCTAGAATCCAGAATTCACAAAATTCAAATCCTGAATTTGCATGCGAGAGTATGTTCTAGGAACCCACTGAGGTATGCTTTATATATGTAATTGGAGCTCCAACTCTGAGCATTTTGGGGCAAGATTAATAGTGACAACAATGAATAAAAAGAGGTTAAATATATTAACTTAAGCCAAAAAAACATCTGAATAATAAGAATATCCTTATGCACCTTCCTCTTTTATTGGTTATTAAGAAAAGAGGAAGATGCATTAGGATATCCTTATCATTCAAATATTGTTTTGGTCTGTTTGTTAAGATATGACTCTTGGGTCTAACTCGATCGCAAAAGTTAGCTCATGAGGGGAGGATTGCCAAGATCATATAAGGAGACCACAAACCATTTCCTCAACCAATGTGGGATTTGACATTTTTTACGTTCTTAAGTTTGATTATGGCTTATGATTGCCCCAAACCTGATTATGTCTATTCATTTACACAGCCATAGTCAAACTCAGTTGCCTTGTTATACATCTAGAGTATTGGTCATTGGATTTAAAAAAGTTCTTTTCTTTTTCTTTTATGTTTCGTTGAAATCAAATCGTGCATGCTAACACATAATAGTACAGTTGCTTTGGTGAATGGGTGGGATGAAGGTTCACTAAATGGGTTTTTGGTTGCCAGTTTAATAGAGTTAATTGTACTATGCTAGTGTAGTTTGTGACCTCAGGTACGCGATATCATGTTCATAAGCTGATGTATAGCTTTTTATTTGGAGTTATTTCGTGCACTTTGTTGTTTCACGATGTTAATGTTTTACTTAGATATGGAGTTAAATTTGAGGCTAATATAAGTAGTTGCCGGGGTTACAATGTCTTTGATCTTTCTTGCTTTTATGTTTCCTTTGGAATTTTCTAGAGGGAGGGAATTAAACGGGGTACTGATGGTTTTATAAAAGTTTCAAAGTGAGTTGGCTACTGATCATGTTTTCCTGGTCACAGTCTTGTGGAAGCTAGATTAGAAGATTGCTTGTGAAAAGTATAGTCTTTATATGGTTTGTTACTTATCTGTATGCAGATGGTGCAGACACCTCTTCATGTCGCTGCTGGTTACAACAATGTTGAAATACTTAAGGTTTTGCTTGGTTGGTCGGGCCTAGAAAAGGTCGAGCTAGAAGCCAGGAACATGGTACGTGAAGGAATCTATCAATTACATACAGTTGCATTTTCTTTTGGAGCTGACTGGACTTTGTCTCTTGTAACTTCTTGCTTTCTTCTTTTCTGCCTTCTGGTGTTAATATTTTGTGCATTGCAGTATGGAGAGACGCCATTGCACATGGCAGCCAAGAATGGTTGTAACGAAGCGACGAAAGTGCTTCTTGCTCATGGTGCTATTGTTGAAGCCAGAGCCAATGTATGTATATTTACTGCTACAATTGTGATTGGACCTGGGACATGTGCTTCTCAATTTGTTTTGATTTTCATTTTCATATGGCTTTTTGCAGAATGGGATGACTCCATTGCACCTTGCTGTTTGGCACTCACTACGAGCCGAAGAATATTCAACAGTAAAGACATTGTTGGAGTATGACGCGGATTGTAGTGCTGAAGACAATGTACTGTAGACTCCATTTGTTCAAATTAAGTTCATGTTTCTTTTCTGGTCATTGCTAATTGAATAATATGTGAAGTGCAGGAGGGCATGACTCCTATAAATCATCTCTCTCAAGGCCCTGGAAATGAAAAATTGCGCGAACTTCTCCACCATTATCTTGAAGAACAAAGAAAACGTAAAGCCATTGAAGCATGCAGCCAGACCAAAGCTAAAATGGATGAACTTGAACATGAATTATCTACAATAGTGGGATTGGACGAACTTAAACTGCAGCTCCGCAAATGGGCAAAGGGGATGCTCTTGGATGAGAGGCGTAAGGCCCTAGGGCTTAAAGTTGGTGCAAGAAGACCGCCCCATATGGCTTTCCTTGGAAACCCTGGAACAGGTAATCAGGTCTATATAATTTACAAAGAAAAATATGTTCCAATACGCACATCACAATGTTTTACCCATTCTACTTAAAGGAAATGGTGTCAAACTGTTAAAAGGAAGTACAAAAAAACTCATCGAAAGAAAGCACATACCTTGTAGCTCGTGGTTATGTCAGTGATGCTGTTGAATGCAGGATGTGTTTCAGTTTCTCTTTACCCATTGATATTTGCCTAGCCAACTTATGTGTTTGATATATATTTCTTCTAGGTTGATTTCTTATATTTTCGTGATGGTATACTATTACAGGAAAAACTATGGTTGCTCGCATTCTTGGAAAATTACTTCATATGGTGGGGATTCTTCCCACTGACAAGGTGACAGAGGTGCAGAGAACAGATCTGGTTGGTGAATTTGTTGGTCATACAGGACCGAAGACAAGGAGAAAGGTAAGCTTTTTGTGAGTGAAGTTTTTCCATATATTCCCATAAGTATTTGGCTTCGAGGTGATCAAGTCTAGGGAAACTCTGCAGATCCAAGAAGCTGAAGGGGGGATTCTTTTCGTAGATGAAGCCTATCGATTAATACCTATGCAGAAATCAGATGATAAGGACTATGGTTTGGAAGCACTAGAGGAGATAATGTCAGTCATGGATAGTGGAAAAATTGTAGTAATCTTTGCAGGTTACAGTGAACCAATGAAGCGTGTGATCACTTCTAACGAAGGTTTCTGTAGACGAGTGACAAAATTTTTCCATTTTGACAACTTTAGCTCTGAAGACCTTGCCAAGATTCTTCATCTTAAGATGACCAATCAAGCTGATAGTAGCTTGCTATACGGATTTAAGTTGCATCCTTCATGTAGTGTTGATGCTGTTGCATCACTTATCAAGGAAGAAACCACTGAAAAGCTGCGGAAGGAGATGAATGGAGGTCTACTGGATCCAATGCTGGTTAATGCAAGAGAGAATTTAGATCTCAGACTCAATTTTGACTGTATAGACTCAGACGAACTATTAACAATTACTTTAGAGGATTTAAAAGCTGGGCTTCAGTTGCTGTCGCAAACAGGAGTTGCAGCTTAGTCCTGACTTCTTTTCTGAGCCAAATAGAGCGCAGAACCAACGAGTTGCCATAGAAGTTAATAAAGTTATACGTGACTTTGTGGAAAGAAAGTTATAGAGATTGCCATATATTGGTGACGTCGACCTTGGAATGGATTATAGCTAGAGGTAGATTAGCTCAGGCCTGCAGGTCTGTTTTCCATGGATTACTTCCTCATGAATTTCTCTGTTTTCGCATATTACAACCTTGTATTAGTTAGTTCATTAAATTTGTTAAATATCCATTGAAATTCTTCAGTGTACTTAGGAAATTCTTTATGTACTTTTGTTATAAGTTGCTAGGCTGTTGCAGCCTTACAGGTTGACAAAAATTGTTGTACTGGACTACTAAATAATCATCCTTATATTGTTCTGTGATTATATGTATTATTGTATTATCAGGGTTCCATCTTGTCTGATACTGCTAGTGATACACACTGATATGTTTTATTTACTTTTAAGAATTGTCAATAAAAATCGACCAAAAAAAGAATTGTCACTAAAATAACATCTCAAATAAAAAATATAGTATGAGTTTAATAAATCTTAGCTTGTGAAAATGAAATAACAAAGCGATCGAACACTTAACAATATATTTGATAAGAAAGTGACCATACATATAATAATCAAGTATTTAAATGTAAAAAATGTATTCTCTATAATTGTATAAAATTTAAATATTATGTTTCAAGCAAGGATATAATGCTCTTGGCCGAGAGGGTCTATCGGAAACACTTTCTCTGCCCTTCCAAGTAGGGGTAAGGCTGTCCTATCGTCCCCAGATCCCACTTGTGGGATTATACTGGGTTGTTATTGTTGTAAGCAAGGATATAACGGATAATATCGATGCTAATTTTTAAGAAAAAATTATAAAATTTTAAATTATTTGTAAAATAAATATGTTTATACGTTGATTCTCATGATTCGATTTCGAGATTATTGATCAATGATAGAAGGATATTATCCATCCCATCATAATTTTGGTACTAAATTGTTGAATTTAGATGCATAAAGATATATAAGGATGCCATGTTGATGCTTCAAAGCAAAGAAGTGTGAGAAAAAAGAAATACACCTAGTTATTATAATTTCGAAATTCCTTATACTATATATAACGGGAGTAATAAATCGATAAATAACGAAAAACATAAATTAAGCTCCGACTTCCCGTGCAACGTAGCCACAACCCGAACCAGAGCAACCGATTTTTTCATCACTCTCTTCTTCACCATATCCTCGTTCTTCTCTTTCTCTCTCTAGAAGAGAGCTATGGTTCAAACTTCTCTCTCTATACTCTCTTCAACATCTCCATCATCATTTCCTTCAAATTTCACCTCCGATTCCCCTTCCCCCTCGTTTAATTCCTTTCGACGAATTCCTCGTTTTCCGAATCTCAACGTTTTCTTACCGAAGCAGCAGCTATTGGTTGATAATAATGACTCGGCGGAGCAGTTTTTTGGGAATAATTCGATTGCTGATTTCATGAGGTTTAAAAAAAGTACTAGCGCCGATGATGGAGTTAGCACCGCTGAGCTGCAAACCGCTGTCGTTACTTACCGTAAGAAGTTCCCTTGGTCTCTTCTTCAACCTTTTCTCCAGGTAAAATAAAATGTTTCGAACTGAACCTTCTGGAACTTTCAGAGATAGTGTGTGTGTGTATTTCGGCATGGGACGCATTTTATTTGGCAGTGTGCGTGTGCGCGTACGCGAGTGTGTATATTGTGTGAGGTTAAGAAAACTATTTACACAATCAGGTCACCGAAAAGTCAATTGTAGGTGATTCAATTTAATAAGCACTCATTCATAACCAACAATAAATGGTAAGCAACCGGATAGTGTAAAAATCATTACACTGTCAGTCAGTGCATATAACTTAAATCCGTGATGTATTTAGTTTAAGTTATATACACCATTGGTATAAGGATTTTTTCACAATATTAGGTCACCTTTACCCGTTGTAGCAGGTAACCTGTCTTAATTTCTAGTCTACAAATCCCACATTTTACATTTTAAGGTAAGCGGCTTACTTGTAGATTTTCTTTGGGTGACTTGATAGTGTAAAAACTTTTTTGCATTGACTGTATATATGACTTTGATATGAGTAATATTTGCAAAATAAACTGAAAATTTGACTATGCTTGAGTTTAATTTTTGAAGTTTGATTGTGATTTCGAAATTTTGATTGTGTAGGTTGATTTGGTGTCGACAATACACATTGCTGATAAAGAGTAAGTTCATGTCTCTTAGAATCCAGAAATATTTTATAGAGCTTGATGTTATGTTGATATGAAGTGAGATTATTTCTATCTGTGGAATCCAACCTTAAAGGGAAACTCCACTCTATGAATCCTATAAGAAGAGAGGTTGCCCGGGACAGGGAGAACCTTTCCGGCAATACAGATTACTAGTCACTGGCTTCTGTGTAGAACTCTAGATTGAGTAATATGAATTCACCGTCAATAAGTTGAAGAAGTTAAGATTGTGTTGATTTATGATGGTTACTTTTGAACATGGTCATCTATGTGGTATCTGAAACACCAAAATGTGAGGAACTAGATTGATCAATATTTCATTTATTTATAAAGTTTAACCTAAAATCTAATTATTAGATTAGTCAGTTAAATTTATAGAATTAGGCTACAAGCAATTTGAATTGAAATAACAGGATGAATCTTTGCTAGTACAGATAAGAGAGCAATGGAAACTATATAAACAAAAGTAGTGAAATAAAGTAAAGAATTTTTATTGAGCAATCCTTGGTTGAAGAAAGCTGTCGAACGTCACTTGTAATTGAGAGAAAGGTGTTGCAGTGATTTCAGTATGTTAACAGTATGAGTAGTAGAATGAGAATGGGGTACAATCATGGGAAAGGGGGGATATTTATAGTACAAGCTAATCGTAACTGCCCCTAGAATCTAATGTTGATGATAACTTTTTGTAAAGGTAGGGGCACGAGACATATGTGAGGAATTAGAAATGCATATGATAATCAGCTAGTTATTATTCTGCACAACTCAGTTTGTATGAATAAAGAGTAAGAGATTGGATAATGTTGCTCATTTCTGTGGTTTCTCTCAAATGGTGATGAATAATGTCAAAGTGGTAATTGTGTTACCCTATATTAACAGATTTTTTGCTATGCATTTAACGACTGTAATATGGAGGTGAAATTCTGCTGTTAAATCTACTTGTCCTTTTGTTTGGTGATGTGGTAAAGTAAGTGCCAAAAGGAATCCATATTCCCCTCTTATATAGTATGGATAACAAAGAAGCTTAGTAGCCATGGCTGGAGCTAGACAGCAACAACAACAAAGCCTCAATCCCAAGTTAGTTAGGGTTGGCTATGTGAATCCTCACTATATGTTTCACTTAAGTTGAAAATTCTCGAACACTAGAAGTTCTATACATTTTCTACTAACATACAGATCTCTAATAGATTAAAGACTCTTAGCAAACATTGAATCTAACGTAAACTTACCAACAATGAACTTTTCCTTCAATTGTGTTCTATTTCTCGCTAAGCCTGCATGGATTTTAATAGATAGGGGAACTTCCTTCCATGCGATTTTAGGTCTATCGCATCCCGTTTTAATACCTTATCGTGGTTTTACACCTATAAACTGGTGCTTTTGGAGGGCTACTTATAATATGACCAAACCACCTCATATGACATTCTTTGATTCAAAAAGGGCTCTGGTCTATGTCCTATTGGAAGTTTTCCAAAAGGAGCCTATTAGCTTCCTCTTTGTACATTAGATCCCTTGAATGTAGGAAATCAGATGTTGCATTTGTTGGGGCCTTAAAGAAGGATGACTAGTTAGTAGTTACAACTACAACTATTCAAATAAGGAATTTTGTACTACTTGTCTTTTTCCTTCTATTCGGATGTTTTTGGCTAATATATATGCTATACCTTTTATTTGAATGCGGTCATCTCTAATTTTGTGACACTGTGACCATCTCATAGATCCTTGAATGCTATTTATATTTTTGTCCTATTTAGATCCTTCGAATTGTAGACTCTTTAGTTGATACCCTAGTAATAATTGGAAAACATATTGAAGTCGCACTTGTGGACAACAGCTATTCAGTTGATTCTCTTCTTGCGAACAGAGATCAGATCCGGGGGGATGCTATTTTCTTTGACTTCTCTGACTTCTTCTTTGTCCTATTTAGATCCTTGAATCCTATTTATATTTTTTTATCACTATTTTCCTATTTCTCACAACTTCTTATTTTTGAATCATAAATATTCGAACATATCAGACATAATCTTCTTTTGGTTTACCACACGGTGTCCGGTATCCACATTAAGGTTCCGATTGATCCGGATTCGAGCGTTAGGCTCACTAAAGGGGAAAGCGAGAAGCGCTCCCTACTGGGTTCTTTTTCTTTTCTCAAGGCTCGAACTCGAGACCTCTGATTAAAGGTGGAGGGATCATATCCATCTCACCACAATCCTTGGTGGTCATATCAGATTATACCTTTCTGTTTAAAACATTTAACTTGGTTTAAGTCTTTGATCTTTTTTCTTTAATGAAGATAGAATAAAGTCTTTGATCTCTTTCAGGGGTTCTAAACTTCTAGTTTTGTACATTTTTTCTCCACTTCATGCAGCCCTAACTTTTGCCACAAGCCATCCAAGGCTTTACCTCGAGCTTCGCTAACAACCTTTTTAGCTTCTCGTTTAGCTCTCTTATACTCTTCAAGTCTTCTCGGTCTTCTGTTTTTATAACCTTTTGATAGTACTCTCTTTTTGCTTTAGTATTGCTTTGCACCTTCTCCTTCCACCACCATGATTCATGTGGTCGAGGTCTTAGGCGTTTAGACACACCTATCACTTCACTTGCTACTTTCTTAATTCTTCTTGCACTTCCTTTTACTGGGTATATGCCTAACCTTCTAGGTCCAATGTTTTCTCCTTCTGTAGCTTTTCCGGAAAGGCTTGTTAGTTAGTGCTTGTCAGTTGCTTGGAACTCGTCTCTTCTTTTAGCTTCACATCAGGGACTACCAATCTATGTCGGGTGGTCAAGGCTTCTTTGGTATAACATTGAAGTCCTTACATGTCGCCCATTGTGTGTTCTGGTAAGGAAAAAGTCTATTTAGCTGTGATTACCTCCACTCTTAAATGTGAAGTGCTGTGATTTCCTCTTCTTAAAATGTATTTTAGCTAAAATTCGATTATAAACTAACTTGAGCTAGACAAAAGGACTGAATTGGTTATGGCAATGCATCAGGTAGCATATTTTTCATCTTCCTGTTGAGTTGATACTAAAGTTTCCTTTCTAGATTTCTGCATATTCCACCTTGTGTTTTATGGTCACCTTTTTACCTACGATCACTGATGACGTATTATTATCTTTTCTGAATAGTTTGATATTCAGTTGATTACCTGCATCATTTGTGGAGTACATTTATCCAATTTAATCCAGGTCTTCTTCTGGCAGAGCCTTTTCATGAATGCTCTTGTCAAATTGAAAATCATCCTTTCCATGTTATGCAAATCATGAATTGCAACTGCTTCAACTGAAATTCCTAAAAGGTGTGGAATTCCCAAAGTGGGAACAAATGCGTCCTGTGACCTGTCTTACTGAAGAGTTTTTTACCCACTTCCTGTGTTTCATTGGCATCATGCTTCTAACTTCTAAAGCTAATAGATTCTCATTTCATTGCTTCCATAGAAAACTGCGGTTAGCAGTTGGGTAATTATTGTCAATTGAAGAACCATCCTAAGGTTCGTTGCTTAACCACATCAAAAGATAGCAGTCATCGACTTTGGCCGAATAAGATAGAATTAATCATCTTTCGGTAATTAGTTAATAGTTCCGTTATATTCGTGAATCAGTTTTCGTACGGACTCTGGTTGCTTATATGGCACTTGCTTCCGTCTTGATTCTGTCTCATGGTCATGGTTATTTATTTTTTTTCTTAAAATTTTATTATCTGATATCTTGATCTGTATTCCTGATAGAAACATCTTACTAACCTCTATTTCTGCATCATGCTTTTCTGATGTTGTCTGACAGAACAGTTTGACTTGGATTAATGTTGTATTTGCAGGTACTTTGCGGCCCTACAAAAGGAACTTGAACCATATGATTGCGTTCTTTATGAGATGGTAGCCAGCAGAGAAAGTTTGGAGAGTAGAAGAGGTTCTAGTTCTATTTCTAGAAAGAAATTAAAAAGCTCAAGATCACGTGGATTTAATATTATTGGATTCATCCAAAGGCAGATGGCAAGATTTCTCACCCTTGATTTCCAGCTAGATTGTCTTGACTACGAGGGTGAGAATTGGTACCATGCAGATCTTGATTTTGAGACCTTCAAGTTACTCCAGGTAGTCTATGTGATAACTTTGCTGTTAAGGCCATTACTTGTTAAGCGAATTGCTGTTTATTCAAAATGTTCATACCCTTGAAGCCTCTCCCTCACTTCCCTTTGCTTATTTTGTTAAGTAAACGACAGTTGCTTTATCTGTATTATGTATTATTTATTGGTTGATGTATGTTTGGTGTGTGTATGTATTTAATATTTATAAGGTTGTACCTCAGACCAACATTTCTAGTTTTCTCTTTTTTAACTGTGCCAAATTTTCTTCCTTCTGTCTTCTCTGCTCACATGACCCGAAGATCTCACCAAGTTGTATGTACTTTTCAGCTTGAACGAGGTGAGAGCTTCTTCACATTTGCCAGAGATATGACCCTTAGATCAACAAAAGCACTTGTGCAACCTACAATTCCAGAAGATCTTGGCCCTTGGAGATCCAAACTTCTATGGGCTTCTCGGGTGCTGCCGATGCCTCTTGTTGGACTTCTTATCATTGGAGGTGTTTGTGCGGATGTGAAAAGCCCGGCGTCTGAATATCCTGAACTAGAAGCCTTGTCCAGACTTGATTTTGGTGCTGCAATGAAGGTCTTCCTGGCAAAGCGACTAACATCCGAGTAAGTTTTTGGCAGTCAAAAGTTAGTTTTGGTTTGCAGCAGGCTGGAATATTTTATTGGTTTCTGCTTTCTAGATTGAGAGTCAGAAGTGGTGGCTAAGGAACACCTCCACTCTAAATTATTCTAGTATTCAACTCATATGAAGTTTAGATAGGAAGTAATAACTATTAATGGTCAAATAATTTAGAGAGAAAAAAGAACAGATGCTATCTGAAACCATTGAGTGTAAGAGTATGAATAATGAAGTAAAACCAACCTCTAAAAAAGAAAAAAAGAAGCTGCATTGGGCCGTTTAAAGAAATCCCTTTCTCCAAAGCAGATGTAATCCATGAATGCAAAGCTCATATCGTACAGTCTATAAGTTTGTGCATCAACAGAGAGGACAATCTAATCTTTTCAGAGTATCGTTTTTGCTCCGTGCTGATATTGTTTACCTTTTCCTCCATCTGATCTTCTGTGTAGTGTGCGTTTGCAACTGCCTCTTTTCATTTACTAAAGAAATTTTCCCATTATACATGTAGATTCACACAGATCACAGCTGATGTAGAGGCGGAATCTGTCATCATCGGAGAGAGAAACAAAGCTGCATTAGAAGCACTTCAAAGAGCAATGGACGAGGGTCATAACAAGATTGCTATCCTGTATGGTGGTGGGCACATGCCAGATTTGGGACGGAGGCTGCGAGAAGAGTTTGACCTTGTCCCTTATCAGGTACAGTGGGTAACTGCCTGGTCCATAAGGAACCGCGACCTAACAACCAGTTCACTTCCTTTCTTGAAACAGATGGCAGAAGTCTCAGGTTGGCCTCTAAATCGATATCAGACTTTAGCCCTGCTAATTTTTTCTTCTGTTCTTGCATTGGATCTTTGGTTTTGGGAACTCTTTTTTGGCACTACAGCTAATTGGATTTCCCATGTTGCATCAGACATTTCTCAATATGTTCATCTGCACAATTAATGTAATTAAATTGATTGAAACAGCCGGATCAATACAGCCTTGTGTACATATTTTATTCTATTGTTAAATTCAATTACAAACTGTACTTTTCTCTTGAATTCTTGCTTTGATTGTTATTTGTTCATTTGTTATTATAAGGTCATACCCTTTATTGTTGTTTGGCACCCATAGTATATATTTGTACAGCGATTGTCCGATCATGGGACCAGGTATGTAGAGTTCTATATTTTCAATTGTCTCAGATAATTTACATTGTTCATGTATGTACCTAAACTGTACTGTGTTCATTGTTGATTATATTTACATTACACATCTGCAATAAAGAGATTCTGGTGATCATTTCAATGCCTCTCTTGCCCTCCACCAAAAAGAATAAGAAAAGGTAAAAGAAAGAAAAGAACCCCATCTTGCTTAGGTTCTTGCTAACCATCAGGGTAGATGAAGATTGAAGACGACCAAAACAACATTAAGCTGTCATCTAATAGAAAGAAAGATAACAAAGATGTTTTTGGGACCTACTTAAATATTTACCTACCTAGATTCAAAAAACACATGAAAGATAATTGCATAGACAATAGGACAAGGATATTGTTGGGAGTAAAATGTGAAGGGAGAAACCCGATTGCTTCGTGTTTACAGAAATATGGGTATGAAATAATCAGGTTTTAATAGTACACTGTCCTTAAGGAGTTTAAGCCTCACACTATTGTTGCTGCAGGATTATGGCAGAATTCCTCTAGGATTCTACAAAGCCTATGAAATTTGAGTACTGGCAATTAACTCGAATTTTCACTAGAATGAACTCTGTGAGTTGTAAATAGCAGGAAAACTGTTGCTTCCTGTGTTTTGTTTCGTTTTGGAGAGGCAAGGGGTACTTATAAACCCTTTAGGTGTATGTTAGAATTAACAAATTCAATCCTTGCTAACTGACACCTTTAAAAAATTAATAGTCACGTTTCAATTTTAAATAAAATTGTTAAAAACATTTTAATAATTAAACATGTTCTAATTAAATAACAAACATAATAGGCAATTGAAACAAAACACAGAAAGCAACGTTAGTCATGGCGAAGCGATGATCACTAGGCTATTTCCAATGGACCTATAAAATTTTAGGCCAATCAGAGTGCATCAAAAGAATTCTAGAAAATCAACATGTCTAACACATGAAAAAGTAGATATATTCATAAATTCGTATTGCATGATCCCCAAAAATAGAAAAATGAACCCAAAAGTCACGGTGAAGCAATGAGTATTGGTCGCTATGTCGTTTTCTATGGACTTATAAAATGTTAGGCCAGTCAAAGTCCGACAAAAGAATTCTATAAAATCAGCATGTACTAATACACACGAAAAAATAGATATAATCACAAATTAAATATGCATGACCTCGTAACGCCGTAAAATGAATTTGAAACTCATGGAGAATTAATGGTATTGGTCACTAGGCCGTTTCTTATGGTACTACGAAATTTCAAGCCAATCAGAGTTCGTCAAATTTTTTTTACAAAATCAATATTTACTACACACAAAAAAAGTGGATATAATCATAAATTTGTGTTGCAACGAGTCGAAATGCCAGAAAATGAACTCGAAAGTCATTGCGAAGCAATGAGTATTAGGCACTAAGCCTTTCAATGGGCCTAAAAAATTTCAGGTCAATCAAATTCCGTAAAAAAAAATTCTATAAAATCAACATGTAAAAATACACATGAAAAATTAGATATAGTCATAAATTCTTGTTGCATGATCCTGAAACACCAAAAAATAAACTCAAAAGTCATGGCGAAGTAATGAGTAGTGGTCACTAGACCGTTTCTTATGGACCTAAAAAATTTCAAATAATCAGAGTCCGTCAATTTTTTTTTACAAAATCAGCATGTATTCATACACGCGAAAAAGTTGATATAATAAAAAATTCGTATTGCATGACCTCGAAACTCACAAAAATAAACTCGAAAGTCATGACGAAGCAATGAGTATTGGTCATTAGGTCATTTTCCTATAGACCTACAATACTTCAGGCCAATCAGAGTCCGTGAATTTTTTTTACAAAAATAACATGTGTTAATACACACGATAAAGTGGACATAATCATAAATTTGTGTTACATGATCTCGAAACGCCATAAAATGAACTCGAAAGTCATGGCGAAGCAATGCGTATTGGTCAATAGGCCGTTCGAATGTACCTACAAAATGTGAGGCCAATCAGAGCCCTTTAATTTTTTTTTACAAAATCAACATGTACTGATACACACGACAAAGTGGATATAGTCATAAGTTCATGTTGCATGACCCCGAAACACCAAAAAATAAATCTGAAAGTCATGGCGAAACAATGAGTATTGGTCACTCGGCCGTTTCCTATGTTACGAAATTTCAGGTCAATCAGAGTCCGTCAAAAAAAATTGTACAAAATCAGCATATGCTAAGACACAAAAAAAACTGAATATAATCACAAATTCGTGTTGCATGTCGTCAACACTTCATAAAATGAACTCAATAGTCATGGGGAAAGCAATAAATATCGGTCACTAGACCGTTTCCAATGATCCAACAATATTCCAGACGTTTTCAAACAAGTGCTCAATCTTGACTATTAATGATATAGCCAAATTCAAGTTTTCCTCCAAAACATCCCTCAAAATATGCTAACCATTTAACTTCTTTTTGGGATTTTTTCTTACCTATACCATATATGAAACCTTATCACCAAAAATGTGCATAATTCCTAAATTACCCGCCCAGTCCACATTATTTCTACAGTTTTTGTACCAATCATTAAAAGCTAATTAATAGCAGCTGTATCTTCCTATTTTTGCGAGCTAAATTTTAGGAGCAGAATATTCTGAACAGATTTGGCGTGAATAAGATCATATCATATCACGGAAATCGCTCATCTTCAATTTATAAACAAATTCTATTCGTCGAAATCAAAATATCAGTTCGTCGCTACAAATCAAACTATCAGTTCATCGAAATCAGAAGCTCAATTCCAAATTGTAGAAATCAGTTCTGCAAATCTCAATTTGTCGACTTTTTTCATCAATCCCTAATCAAAAAGTTCAAGTCAAATTGTAGAAATCAATTCTACGATTCTCTGTTATTCGTCTTTTTTTTTTTCTGAATCCAAAAAATCAAAAAGCGACAAAATATTGAACAATAACTCTGCAACGACAAGCAATCATGTCCAAAATCCCAATCATGCTACATTTTAATGGAAATTGGGATAGCTATGGTAGATTTAGAGATTTTCAAGTTGATGGCATTGTGCTCGATGAGGATGCAAGTTACAGTATGTTGATTTCTACAATTGCAGAGCAATTAATGATTGATACTTCAGAAAAAATTGTAGAAATCAAATACATTGTGAATGAGAATTGTCCCCCAATGGAGATTAGGAACAATATAGGGGTTAGTGTGTATATGGAGACAAAAAAGGAGAATAAAAACTTAGGATTGTAGCCGTTACTCATAAGTGTACGAGATTTCAATATGGAAGTCTGAATTTACGATAATATCTACAAAATACCTACATTTATCTACAAATAAACTACAGTGTGGGATATGCCAGCCTCTCTCGTCATAGAGGAATATTAAAGTGAGATTGTAGATAATTTGTAGACAAACTGTAGTTAATTTGTAAATTGTAGATACGTTGTAGATAAATTGTAGATAAACTATTTTATGATTGTAAATATTTTTATTGTTGTTTGTTATGTAATTCTAGGTGAGGGCTTCAACAGATCATATCCATACTGTGATAGATGGTGTGAAGCGGTACATGAATCCTACATTATAACTACTATTAACTACAAAAACTCTACAATTATGTATAAAACCAGCTCTACAATTTAAACAAATTTACCTATAGTTTACCTACAGTGAATGTACAAATTACCTACAGTTTAAGTACCTAATATAAAAATAACTACAATTTACCTACAGTTACAGGGCAAACAGGCAACACATCATCCACAATCATGTCTACATTACATCTACATTTTAGACTACAATTAATCTTGTAATGTTCTACATAAACTACAAACTAACTACAATTACACTACAAACAGTAAAATACAACAATAAAACTATTTTGTCCACAAAATATCTACAACTACAAAAGGCAGAACATCACAACTACAAATAACTTTTTTTAATTACTTTTTTTTGCTTTTGTTTCCCTCGAACTTCCCTGCCCCCTTCTATTTCTAATTAAATTCCTAAATCGAAAGACCTCATATACCCTTCAAGGGAGTTGTACGCTAAACTTTAAAGCTAGAGATATGTATAGCTATGTTGAAAAATAATGGTGCCCCCGTCACCTTCAAATCTTCGGTCCGCCTCTGCTACCAGTATCAATTATACTCAAACCACAATTATTTTATTTATAAACTTACTGTAATCTCGTCGTTTATGGCAATGAAAATAATAGAAATTGGTTAAACATGCTCAAATCCTCCACAACCTTTTTACTGGGTATGGGTAAAAGAACGTGGGTACGAGGCTGAGGGATTCGGAGAGAGAAAGTAAGGGAGGAGTGGAGATACTGGGCGGGTAACGGAAACCCTTTAATTAAGGAGTAAAAAATATCTCATTAATTATACCCTTAATTAGTTATAGTATAGAAATGGTAATTTGGTATACTAAGTGTAATTAAGTCAAACCTTAAACATTGAGGGTAAAAAGGTTTCCTATGTGGTATAGGAATGTAAAAATTCCTTCTTTTTTTCTTTTAATGACGGACATGTTTCTTCCTCTTAAAACTAAGTCTTCAACGGTAACTAATCTAACACTCCGAACAAAATGTATGCAATAAGTTGGTTTAAAGAAGGTTTGAGTTCTGGATAAGAGTCGCCTTCAGTAGCGATCGTCTTATCCTCCAAAGTGGGACTTCTTAAAGTGAATCTTGATTAATCGGATTGCAAAGCACGTACCAAGTGTGATCTCTTTATCCCCAAGGTAGGACGTGTTAGCGTGGATCTTGGTTAGCCTGATCACAAAGTGAGTGCCGATCACCGAGTGTGAAACAAAAAGAAGTTATTCAACATTAATATAAGATAGCTCTAGTTTTCAACCTCAACTTGCAGAATATTAAGTCTCTATTTTTGTTGTATGAAATAACATAAGGTTAGAAAGTGCTAACAGATGTCGCTTTGGCCGAGTGGTTAAGGCGTGTGCCTGCTAAGTACATGGGGTTTCCCCGCGAGAGTTCGAATCTCTCAGGCGACGAATTTTTTTTTATTTTTAAATTTAACAAACTCAACTTTTAGTGACATTATTATTACACATATGACAAAGTGAGAAAAGACCAATTTCCATTAGGTGCACGTATTAATATTTTGGATAAATGTTTTTTTTCCTAGCTGAAATCATACTTATATTATTTATGAACTATTTATTTTAACTTCTTTTTGGAGTTAATAACTTAAATGGTCATCTAAGTAAAGGCAATTTTTTGATAGGAGTGTATCTATTTTTTATTGTTACTCCCTCCGATCCATAATAAGTAAATTTTTGACCTTTGGCACACCCCTTAAGAAAGTATTAGCTCCTAGAGAAAAAAAAGATATATTGACTAAATTACCCTTAATTAAAATTTGCATATTGTTATCTTAACACATTGGGATAAGTAAATAAGGGCACATTTGGGCAAAATAAATTTAATTTCTTCTTGATTATGTAAAATGACACTTATTTTGGACCAAAATAACAAGGCCAAAAGATTACTTATTATGGACCGGAAGGAGTATCTTGTAAAGGCTTGGTAAGCAAGGGCTGGTGGACAATTGCAATACCGTGTTTATATGAACCCTATACTTTCAACGTTAAATATAAATTTGTGTAAAATTTCACTAAAATTGCAATAATAGTAGATACCTATAATTTTAAAAATATAATAAATTCAATGCCAAGAACCTTAAAAATTGAAACCGTATAATTTAAATCATAAATCCGACTTTGATGGTAAGGTCAAATTTGAACGGAAGGGAATACATACAGTTTACTTTTTGTGAGTTTTCAAAAAGTACCACGAGTACAAGCATGGGGCTTTAATGTTTTCATAGCAAAAAATATAAGTTTATCTAAAAATTTAGAGGCAAATTTCACAATGATGTGTACTACAGAGTAATAGTGAAAACAAAGGAACGTACTGTAACTGGCTAATTGCAGATTCACATATAAACGTACCTTTGCTAATGTGTCGTTTGTCCTAAAGTTTGTCCGAATATATGTCAACTTCATAAATTGTTGTCTTCCCACAGTGTGAAAGTACATACTCAAAAGTTGTCAAAGATTTTTAAAAAATAAATAAATCTGTCATTTTCTTTTAGAAAGTTGATATGAAAATATGTATTAAGTAAATATGATTAAGTAATAATAATTTATATGAAGACACTCATGATGTGATAATTGAATTGATATAAACATCGAGCATATATAATTTTCTTTTTGTTTACTCCCTTGCCTCCTTGTGTCATTCACTTGTGCTCTGTCAATATTCAAACGAGAGACAATCAAAGGATGTGATAGGATGGATATGTACTCTTCACTATTAATTAGAGGTCTCGAGTTAAAATTCGGCCAATGTAACATGATAGAGAGTTCCTCATACGGTACAGATCCGATTGGGCAAAATACAAAAATGATCGGTCGGCTGAAACTAATTGTAGTCGTCAGTCGAAAAGTGTATAAATATGTGAATATAATAAATATATATACAAAAAATATACTTAATCAAAATTATTGTTGGGAACGGCTAAAAATATATATTTCTCAATCCGATTTAGCCGGGTACCAAAGCGAGTGTATTTAGTTAAAACCGGGCCTACCCAATTTTGCTGTTTGATCGAGACCTGGGAATTGCATCGAAAGTCAACCTCGTAGTGGATCAGACCAGAGCACGAAGAAAAGGTATCGAGATCGAGAATCGAGGTGCCTGTCGAGATCAAGGCCAGCAACGATCGAGACCAAATATGGCAGACTTCGAGCAAAGCGCAATAACGCAAAAATGATATATCCGTGATCGGTCGAAGATCACGGCGAAAATCTCGGAACAGATCAAATCAAGGGTGATTGTTTAGGCTAATCATGTGATTTACTTCCGTAATTAGAATTAAACCATAGATAGGATTCCTCTACTATATAAAGAGGGTTCTAATCATTTTGTAAACACTGGACATCCAAGTATATCAAAGCAATACAATATTTTCTCTTTAATTTACACTCTCTTGTTCATCGGCTTATCATATTTTTTACTATTCTTGCATCAACCAGTTCGAGGGCATCCGAGCTCGAGGGTTGAATTATGTTGTAATACCAGTTTGCTTTGTCTTATAGTCAATTTCCATTACTATTCTTTACATTTATCAATTAGTATTAGGTGAAATCACATGTCCTTAAAACCACATTATAAGTTTAATTGTTATCCAGTTTTTAGGGTAAACAGTTTGGCACCTACCGTGGGGCTAAGGATAATAGTGATTGCCCGGTATAAATTCTCATAAAACACACTACTTTACGCTTGTTCCTGTGAGTGTTTTTGATATCAGGATCAACATGTCTAACTCGCAAGTAGTAGCCACTCACACCGATAACGACCTCGGTTTCCATGGAGAAAAGGATAATGTAGCCGCCCCAGGGATCGAAGTGCCTCAGGCTGGCCACGAGGGAGTACCGATCGCAGACCCCATCGATGTCCGTTCGCATGTCGCCCTAAATACAAATCTGGGCGTCGACCCTGGAAATAGTGTCCGCAGAGACGCTCGGGCAGCGGATTAGAACGCATAAGGCGGTGAAGAAGGCGGAATTATCCTTCGAATGATATTCAAAATGTTGCAAACTCAACAAGCTGCGATAGCGCAACTCCAAAATCAGAATCGAGCACCAAACAGAATTGAGCTCGAAACATCACAAGAAGTTGTTCATAGAATCAAAGCTGTACCGGAGAAATCAAACGCTAATGAATCAAGGAATGATCCCGCCGTTATGAAGATGCTTGAGGAGCTCACTAAACAGATCGAATCAGGTGAAAAGAAAATCGAGGCTAATGACAAAAAGGTAGAAACATACAACTCACGGGTTGACCAAATACCGGGGGAACCCTGATCCTAAGGGTTTGTATTCGAAGAAGTTCGTGTAGAAGCCTTTCCCTCCAAGTGCGGCTCCGAAGCCCATTCTCAAGAAATTCCGTATGCCAGAAATCCCCAAATACAGTGGGACCACCGACCCTAATGAGCACGTCACTTCTTACACATGTGCAATAAAGGGAAATGATTTAGAAAATGATGAGATTGAATCCATTCTATTGAAGAAATTTGGAGAACTTTATCGAAGGGTGCCATGATATGGTATCATAACTTACCACCCAACTCTATTGATTCGTTTTGCAATGCTCGCAGATTCTTTTATGAAAGCCCACGTCGGAGCCATTAAAGTTGCAACAAGGAAATCGAACCTCTTCAAGGTAAGACAGAAAGATAACGAAACGCTCAGGGAATTCATATCTCGGTTCCAAACGGAGAGAATGGATTTGCCTCCAGTCACCGACGACTGGGTTGTTCAAGCTTTTACATAAGGTCAACACTCGGAGCTCCATAACTTTACAACAGTTGAAGCAAAATTTGATCGAATATTCACCTGTCACTTGGGCCGATGTACATAATCAGTATCAATCAAAAATTAGAGTTGAAGATGATTAACTGGGAACTCCAATTGGTTCGATTTATCCCAAAGGGCCCGTGGACAGAGATAAAAGGGACGTCGATCGGAACCACGTTCGAATAGAGATAGATACCAGCCATACAATGGAGATCGGAGAAATGACAGGTCCGGATGCAACCCCGTACGGAATGATAGACGAAATGATTGAGGATAAAGTTTCCAGGGGCTTATGAGCAAAACTGATTTTGATAGGGATGCCGGGTCCAAAGAGGCACCTCGACTATCAGAAAACAACTTCAGCATCGATACATCAAGTATTGCATCAGCCATTGGTCAGATTAAGGATCCTAGATGGCTCAGACCCTTACAAACCGATCCAGCTCAAAGGAACCCGAATCATATGTGCAAATACAATGGTACCCATGGTCAAAGAACCGAAGACTGCAGACAGTTGAGGGAGGAGGTAGTCCGTCTATTCAAGGAGGGTCACCTTCGAGAATTCTTAAGTGATCGGGCCAAGAACCACTTCAAAAATAGAGATTCGAACATGCAAAACGAGCGGGAAGAGCCACATCACGTAATTCATATGATCGTTGGTGGGGTCATATCACTCAAGGACCGGTTTTCAAATGCACCAAAGTGACAATTACGAGGGAAAAGCCAACTCGGGACTACTTACCAGAAGAAACCTTGTCTTTCAACAACGAGGACACAGAAGGGATCGAACAACCTCACAACGACATACTATTAATATATATCCTTATGAATAAAATTCAATTTAAACGTGTGTTGATTGATCCAGGTAGCTCGACAAATATTATCCGATCAAGGGTCATAGAGCAACTCGGCCTCCAAGATCAGATCGTGCCTGCAGCTCGAGTACTTAACGGCTTCAACATGGAGTGTGAAACCACCAAAGGGGAAATCTTTCTACTAGTAAACATGGTCGGGACTATCTAGGAAACAAAGTTCCATGTGATCGAAGGCGACATGAGGTACAACGCGTTGCTCGAAAGGTCTTGGATTCATAATATGAGAGCAGTACCCTCGACGCTTCACCAAGTCTGGAAATTCCCAACATCAAAAGGAATCAAAATGGTGAATGGTGAACAACCCGCCGCCAAGGAAATATTTGCAATCGATGAGATAATACCAGTATCAGCGCAGTTATCAACTAGGAGATAGGAATCAAAAGGAATACAAGAAGTCAAATAGCAACCACAGTCGCCGGCCTCAGCCCGATCGAAGGAGCAGGAAACTTTTGAGGATGATGATTATATGATACCTCGAACCTTCATAATCCCCGATGACTCCGATGCAACGAAGTCAACGGTCGAAGAGCTGGAACAAGTCATACTGATCGAGCATCTTCCAGATCGAAAGGTATACCTGTGCACGGGGTTAACTCCCGAGCTCAGGAAAAAACTCCTTCAATTCCTTTTAAATAATATGGATTCTTTTTCTTGGTCCCACTTAGATATGACAGGGATCCCACTGGAGATCACTACGCATTGGATGAGCTTGGACCCGAAGTTCTGCCCGGTGAAACAAAAGAGAAGACCTCAGTCCGAGGTAAAACATGCATTCATTAAGGACAAGGTAACAAAACTTCTCAATATAGGATCCATTCGGGAGGTAAAATATTCCGAATGGTTAGCAAACGTAGTTGTTGTCCCTAAAAAGGGAACAAACTTAGAATGTGCGTAGACTATAAGGATTTAAACAAGGCATGCCCTAAAGATTCCTTTCTTTTGCCGAATATCGATCGCATGATCGATGCCACGGCCGGCCACGAGATCCTTAGTTTTCTCGATGCCTACTCTAGGTATAATCAAATACAAATGAACCCGGAGGATCATGAAAAGACTTCGTTTATCACTAAATACGGTACCTATTGCTATAAATGTAATGCCGTTCGGACTAAAAAATGCTGGTGCTACTTATCAACGCCTAGTAAATCGAATGTTCGAAGAACAAATAGGTAAATCAATGGAGGTTTATATTGATGATATGCTAGTTAAGTCCCTGCGAGCAGAGGACCATTTGGAACATTTACAGAAGACCTTTGACATACTGAGAAAAGACAACATGAAGCTCAACCCGGAGAAATGCGCATTCGGGGTCGGTTCGGGCAAGTTCCTCGGCTTTATGGTATCAAATCGGGGAATCGAAATCAACCCCAATAAAATCAAGGCAATCGAAGACATCATATCGTCCCAATCTGGTTGTCCTCACTAAGAACATATCCACAATGTCTTATCTAATGAATATGAAATTGCAACCAACTGGCGTGTTCAGACCGGGGCGCCTCGACGATGATGAAGTCGTAGTAGTCCTCTGATGGGAAATCTGTTAAGATCCGCCCATGATTCATGGAACCATTCCTTCGCGCGTCGTAGCTTAGGATTCGTGCTATTGCATCTGAAGTTTTACGCTTAAGGGAAGAAATGTTCTTGGTGGATGCAGGACTTGGGACCCCCAGAATTTGTATGCAAGATGAGCCTACAGGAGTGCCAATCAACCGAGCCACCAGGTTTGAGAATAAGGTGGGATTCCTGGATCTAGTGGACGGTGAATCACTGATCAAAGAGCAGATTTTAGAGAGATTCTTCATCGATCTAGTGGTCGGTGAATCACTGATCAAAGAGCGAGCAGCCGCCAGGTTTAATGATTTCGTTGGAAAAAGCTGGAAGAAAGGCGAGAAAGAAAGGTTGCCTACTACTAATAAGGGCGGGTAAGAAAGAGACTCTTTCGTTTTGTTAATTGAAGAAATTATTGGAAAATAAAAAAGCAAGTACAAAAATGAGTAATAAACCCAGTAGAGACTGGTACGATTCAATTCAACATTTTGTTCGTTCGGGGGGAAGAACTCCGAAAGAATTTCATCGGCTCCTCCTCTCTTGACCTCTTGATGGTATCCAGTTGAAAGTAGGTAGCCCCGAAAGCCGAACTCAGCAGAGTGGGTTTTGGCTTGCCCCTTTCTATCTTATTAGTCAAAAGACTACTATGGAGAGACTAAGCTCTATTTCAGAGATTGGACTCTCTTACTGTGATTAGCTCCTACTAGTAAGAAGCTGTTCCTGAGCCAGGTTCCCTGGATCCACGTGTTCCTAGCCGGGCCTAAATGGATGAATGAAGAAGGGCGCCCGGGTAGACTTCTTGATGGAATATACCAAGCTAAATCTTCTTTTTAGAACCACAACTCAGTGAAGTAGGCGACAACTGCTATTAGGGTCTGTCTTAAGGCATTGGCTCTCTAAAAAAAGGATTTCCTATCGTTGCATGGGTTCCTTTTTGTATAAAATGGGTAAATAGAAATGGAAAAGAGATGTTTCTATTTCATCCAAATTAGAAGCTTTTTCTACATCCATATGATCTACTAAGGTAGATCGGTATTGACCCAAGCTTGCTGGAATCTTGTTCAAAGGTATTGGCAGTGCTTTTGTAAGCATACTCATAGAGAAGAGAGAAGGTAAGATCGCGGCCGACTGGTTGGCATCTGAAGCTCTGAAGCAGCCGTCAGGTTATTAACAGCTTTTGACCTGTCTACCTGGATATAAGATACCTAAAGAAGGCCTGTTCATCCATCTTCATTCCAAACAAAGGCGAACATCTCCATTGAGTGACTGTAACTGCTATGGTCTACAGTCAATAGTTCTTAACCAACCCTTTTTTTTGCCAACTCGATTTCAATACTAAGTAAGCTCCTCATCGCATTGGGCACAAGTATATGTCAGTTCCGTAGATCAAGGCTTTCATGGACTCCTGAGTTGGTGATTTGTCACCAGGCAGCACATTACACATTAGCATCACTATTTCCTGCGGATCTATCGTATCGTTACTTCTCTCTGATTGTGATTTCCCATGTGTCGTACTATACTGCTAAGGAAAACAAACAATTGGGTGGGGAGTCAGATCAGGCCAACGGTCCTGCTCCGCTTTATACTAAGAGAGTGTGGTTGGGTTTGACTCCGTTATAGGGCTAGTACGCCGAGCAGCTTCGAATTCTGCTGTGCCGGTGCACAAAGCAAGCACACAACGTGAAGACCTTAAGTACTGAATTAATTAAATTACACCTATATCGCGAAAAAGAGCTGCTCTAGCTTTAGCGCGCACCCTTTCTCCTATGAGGAAAGTGACTCTTTCCGATTCATGTCTGGCCCTTGTCAAGCTGAGAAAAGGCGGAGAATTTTTGAATTCAAGAAAAGAAAGGCATTGCCCAATACATTTATTTTATACAATAGGAATTCCAAGACTCCTTCCCATGCTAAGGCCTTTCTAAACTCTTGAACTTAAGAGAGGCTTCTTTTCAAGCTGAGTAGAAATATCGTATAAAGAAAATGACAAACGACTTTAGGGCTTAAAGGAACACCTTTCTGTTTCATATTGAGTCCTCAGAGGTGCGGCCCACTTGGTGTCGGATCAGCTCGACAGGTCACTCAATAGTCTTTCGCGGAGTATCCCCTGTTTTAGTGAACCTAGGGAGTTGTCGGCGGCTCGACGATCTTTATTCCAAAGGCCCAACCTATACAAGGACTTTGAGGGATAGGGGAAGAAAAGAAAAGAAAGAGGGTCATTTTCTTTTAGGAACATGGCTCCTTCAATCACTTGCTCATGAACTCGCAGCTTCGCCAGAAGCGACGAGGGGGGGCTGGGAAGGCCCACGACTACATGAGGGGGAAGCTTTCGTAGAAGCTTTACCCCTTGCTGGCATATCAGGTGCCATTGAACACAGTCCAGGGAAAGCATCTATCTATAGTGATAGTGATCCATCGCCTTGACTTGAGTCTCCACCACATCTATTTCCTGCCCGCTTGTAGCGGTTGGTTAGGCTAGGCCGGTTAGCATCCGTCGACAAAAGGATCACCCTAAGATGATCATCTCGTGGCTATTGAGAACGAATTAAATCAGATGGTTCTATTTCTAAATCTTTCTGTTACTTCGAAGCTACTCGACCAGACGGGAGAGGCGACCAAAGGAAGCTGGTTCACCTTCTCTCCTCCGTTACAACATAGGTCATTCCAATCCCGGATGAAAGAAATGATATGATACTAAATTTAGATACTAGCTACTAGAAGAGGAATAAAAGCATATAGCTAAAATGCCTAAGAGAGCCCGGGGCCAGGAAAGCTTCGATCCTTATGAAACAAAGAGGCAACAGAGAAAGAGGCTTAACCACAGAATGAAAGACTTTAGATTCGCTAGCTCGGTAAGAACAATCAGAATACAAGGACGCAAGGACGGGACCGGGCTAGAGGACTCTCTATCGTCCCCATCGTCCTAACAGCCGATCACGTCACGCAATTAGAGTTACGAACTGTTTGATTGTTCTTGGGAAACTGAATCCGTAACACAATCAGGGGTGCCGGGCTTGGCTCAATATCGGGATAGTTGTTGGTAATGTCAAGGTTGTGTTATGGTTAACAAGACGCATAGCCGCCCTGGGTCGATTTATTTCGAGGTCCTCATATAGGAGCCACCGATTTTTCTCACTGCTTAAGAAAAAAAGCAGTTTCACGTGGACACCGGAATGTCAACGGGCCTTAGAGGAACTCAAAAGATACCTGTCAAGCCCGCCATTGCTTTACACACCAAAGGCGGACAAGCAACTTGACTTGTACTTGCGGTCTAGGAGATAGCGGCAAGTGGGGTCTTAGCTCGAGAAGAGCAAGGTACGCAATTTCCTGTTTATTATGTTACCCTAGGTGAAACCGAGACCCAGTACCCATACTTAGAAAAATTGGCGCTTGCTTTGATAAGCGCCTCTTGGAAGTTAAAACCATATTTTCAATGTCACCCAATTTGTGTTGTAACCACCTACCCCCTTTGCAACATTCTGCACAAGCCCGAACTCTCGGGTCGATTGGCCAAATGGGCCGTCGAGATCAACGGGTATGATAACGAGTATCAACCCCGAGCGGCCATTAAGTCTCGAATCTTGGCAGACTTTGTGGTCGACTTCACGCCAGCCCTCGTACCCGAGGTAGAAAAGGAACTATTATTAAAATAGGGTACGTCATCGGGGGTGTGGACCCTTTTCACAAACGGCGCTTCGAACATGATAGGGTCCAAGCTAGGCATTGTTTTAAAGCTACCCATAGGTAATACAATTAGATAGTCTATCAAAACTATCAAAACTTCGAAATTAACTAACAATGAGGCCGAGTATGAG
Organism: Nicotiana attenuata; assembly: GCF_001879085.1. Taxonomy (NCBI): domain Eukaryota; kingdom Viridiplantae; phylum Streptophyta; class Magnoliopsida; order Solanales; family Solanaceae; genus Nicotiana; species Nicotiana attenuata. The sequence goes on from NW_017670692.1 coordinate 199,421, forward strand.
GCCATGATTGCAGGTCTCGAGCTAGCTAAGAGCTTGGGAGCGGAGGTCATTGAGGCCAAATGCGACTCCCAACTTGTGGTAAATCAAGTCAACAGAACATTCGAGGTTCGAGAAGATTGAATGCAGAGGTACTTAGACAAACTACAAGTGTCTCTACATCGATTCAAAGAATGGACACTACAACACATACCTCGAGAACAAAATAGCGAGGCTGATGCCTTGACAAATTTAGGGTCGTCGATCGAAGACAATGAACTTAGCTCGGGGACTGTCGTCCAACTTTCAAGGTCAATAATCGAAGAAGGACACGCCGAAATAAATTCCACAAGTTTAACCTGGGATTGGAGGAATAAGTACATCGAATACCCAAAGAACGGGAAGCTTCCATCGAATCCTAAAGAATTGAGGACCCTACGCACGAAGGCCGCACAATTCAGATTGGCCGAGGGTGGAACACTATATAGGAGGACGTTCGATGGACCATTAGCGAAATGTTTGGGACCAGGAGATACCGACTACATTCTACGGGAAATTCACGAGGGCACCTGCGGTAACCATTCTAGTGCCGAGTTCTTGGTTCACAAAATCGTCAGAGAAGGATACTATTGGGCCGATATGGAAAGGGACACTAATTTGTTCGAAAATGCGACAAAGGTCAAAGGTACGTGCCGATGATCTACCAGCCTAGGGTTCAACTCCACTCAGTCCTATCCCTATGGCCATTCATGAAATGGGGAATGGATATCGTCGGCCCTTTACCATCGTCCCCAAGTAAAGCTAAATTCATTTTGTTTATGACTGACTATTTTTCTAAGTGGGTTGAAGCACAACCCTTCAAGAAAGTCAGAGAAAAAAAAGACATAGACTTCATCTGGGACCACATTATATGCCAATTCACAATGCCTGCCGAGATCGTATGCGATAATGGAAAGCAATTCGTCGGCAGCAAAGTGACAATGTTTTTCGTCGATCACAAAATAAAAAGGATCCTGTCAACGCCGTATCATCCTAGTGGGAACGGATAGGCTGCATCGACAAACAAGGCCGTCATCCAAAATCTAAAGAAAAGATTGAACGAAGCCAAAGGAAAATGGAGAGAAATATTGCCCGAGGTCCTTTGGGCATATCGAACAACGTCGGAATCCAGTACGGGGCAACACCGTTCTTTTTAGTCTATGGTGCCGAAGCTCTAATCCCAGTCGAAGTCGGGAAGCTAGCTTGAGGTTTCAGTATGCAACGAAAGAGTCAAATCACGAGGTTATGAATACGAGCCTCGAATTGCTAGATGAAAGGGGGAAGCCGCCCTCGTTTGAATGGCCGTGGAGAAACAGCGGATCGAAAGATATTACAATCGAAGAGCCAATCTTCGACACTTCAAAACTGGGGACTTATTCTGAGAAAGGTCACCCTCAATACTCAAGACCAAACGAAGGAAAACTCGGCCCGAATTGGGAAGGATCATACCAAGTCCTCGATATCATCAGAATAGGATCCTAAAAACTTGGCACGATGGACGGCGAGCAATTACCAAAAAACTGGAACGTATCACTCCTCAAAAGATATTACTGCTAAGGTACAAACTTCTCCATTTTCGTTTCTATTTTATACTAACCAATTACAGGTGTTCGATCGAAGGCATCGAGGAATTCTTCAACAAAGTCCTAAGGTTTGAAAGCACGCGTTACAATCTTTTTTCCTTTGACCGCGTTTTATCCCAAATGGTTTTTCCGGCGAGGTTTTTAACGAGGCAACCATTTTTTGTGGTACCTTGGGGCAATTCAACAGTATCCGAGGCTTCTTTGCAATCAATCTCGAATACTGGGGGGCATCACCCTTGGATGTCAACTTTGTTACAAGGAAGATACTTCCTGTCAACAGGGTCTCGATAGATAAAATTTTGTAAGGGCCAAACAGTCAAACGAACCGTGCCCATGAAGATTACTCGAGCCCTAAAAGCAAACATGTACGCATGTATAATCTATTGAGAGAAGTATTTTTCCTTGCCAAAATATTTCATGCCTTAGAGAAATTTTTACTTTACAATTTCATACTTTTGGTCTATTGTGGAAATAGGCTTAAGGTCCAATCACAACTGAAGTTCGAACAGCTTACCCCGTACTCGGGAAATGCCGTCCGAAAAATCAATGTAATCGAACTACTAAAATCTCGAGATCATAAGACCCTAAAAAGGCAACCCTAGTTTTTATAGGACACGGCCACCCCACTCGGGGACTGACACTTCGAACAGGTTCGAAGTATAACTGAGAAACAAGACCAAGAGGCAAATCTCAAGTTAAAGGCTACAGCCAAACTAACACTATTCGTAGACGTCCGAAATCTGTAATAAAACAGGCCTTCTAATATTTTCACAAAAATGGTTAAAAAGGCTACCCTCGGCAAATTACAAAGGGTTTCGATACCATCAACCCTCAAAAACCTTAAGGGGTACCAAATTGTTCGAACTCTCGAACAAGCCTATGCTAAGGCATAACAAAGTAAAGGGTTTCGATGACACTAACCCTCGAAAATCCTAATGGGTACATAATTATTTCGTGCTAAGGCATAACAAATTTTTATGTAATTAACTTTTTAAGCCGAAAAGGGAGAAAAGCCATTATTTTTAAGGCCATATCAGCCTAATTCAAGAGCCTAAGGGCCATTTTATTTTTTGAGTTCGAGAAGTCATCCTCACTCAACTAAATCCTAAGGGTTATCCTACTTCGGGTTCGAACAAGTACTCACTCGGTTACAAAGACTACATTAGTCCGACTTTGATTGAAATTGCCTAAGCTTTGTACTTATGAACAAAATTTTCACAAGGCAGAATTTTCATAAGGCAAAAATTAAAATAAAGACAAGTCGGAAAGCACAGAGATCTTTTATATATACGAAAATATTTACAAGGACCGATCAGGGTCCTACACAAAAAATTCAAAAAAGAAAAAGCCTAAGAGCCTAATTTTCCTCGGGAGCTACATTCTCGCCATCGGGGTCTCCTCCACTCTCGGATCCACTCACGCTTCCAGAATCTTCATCGTCAGAAGAGAGCAGCGTTTTGGCTTCAGCTTCAAGCTCTTTCGCATTCTCGATCTTGACAGCAAGGTTAAAGCCACGAGCGTGAATCTCCTCAACAGTCTCTCTTCGATACTGGCATTTGGTATGCTCGGCAACCCAGTATGATCGAGCCTGAGCAGCATCAGAAACTTCTTTTGCTCGAGCTTGAGAGGCCTCGGCGTCAGATCGGTAGATAGTCGCCGCCTCAGCATCGGCCTTAACCGTCTCAGCCTCAGATTTCACCGCTGCAATCTCTGTGTCCAACCGAGCCTGTAGCTCCTCAATTTTCTTGGCTTGTTCCAAGCTCTTCTCTTTCATTCCATGGAGTTGGCTTTCGGTTGAGGATAACTGAGCTAGAGCCGCCTCTTTCTCCAAGGCTAGGCGATTCATCTTTTGCTTCCACATTGAAGTCTCTACCTACACCTCATCTACCTCTCCTCGGAGTTGCACTATCGGTTCATGCAGGCGCTGGACCTGTGAGATCGAATCATTATTCATCACTCCCAAACCGAGACTGATGAGTGGTGATTTTACCACTCATTCTAGCCTCTTTTCCTTAGCTTTTATGTCCTTTTAATTATAAAATGAGGTTGTTTATGGTGGTTGTTGTCATATTTTTAGGTAAATGATGCTACGAAGTGATTGGGATTGAATTGAAGTGGAATTTAGCAAAAGAGAGTGAAATTATGCAAAACTTCCAGCGATTCCGCTTCTGCGAAGTTTGGTCGTAGAAGCGACCCCGCCTCCGCGTAAATTCGACCGCTTCTGCGGTGTAGTCCTGGATTGGGATTTTCGCTTCTGCGGAGGAAAAGGCGCAGAAGCGATCATGCTTCTGCGAAGAAAAGAACCGCATCTGCGGTGACAGCGCAATTGACCAACGCCGCTTCTGCGATGAGAGTTCCGCTTATGCGGAGCTGCACCTGCGATGATTCTTCCGCAGGTGCGGAAATCGTGCATCAGACCTGGGTAGAATTGGCATTTCACAAGCTCTCACCCCAAACCATTTTTATACTCGTCCAAACAGATATTTTGAGTATCTTTGGCATATCTTTGGATTGTTTTCAGTTCATAGAGTTAGAGAGAACAAGTATTGAAGCTAGGGTTTTGCACACACACTTGGGTTTTGAAGATTGAAGCTTGTGGTTAAGATTTCTTACCCATTTATCTTTACTTCTTCATTTCCTTGATTTGTATTGAATATTTAAGTGTGTAGTATTTATTTTCCACACTTGAATCTTGTTTATGGAAATATTCATATTTAAAGTGTGGATTAAATACCTTGTTGTGCTTATGTATTGAATGATTTTTATTCTTTTATGAAGTGAGTTATTGTTATTTTAATTATTCTTCTTCTTTAATGTTTCCAAAGGGATTAGCTAACCCTAGGACTCACCCATTAACTCCGAATTAATTTTGGTAAAGATAGTTTGGGGTTGGGAAAGATTAATTAACAAGAACTTGAGGCGTTAACCCTCATTTTATAGATTCAACCTAGGGATAGGATTGAACTACTTGTAGCCATTCCGGGTGTGCTTAATCTTCTAATTATTTTAGGGATAATTCAATTAGGAAGTCTTGTTAGTCTTCGGAAGAAGCTAATTAAGAATTATTATCCGTGGCTAATTAACATAAACTCGCTCATATTTGTAGAATCGTGAAATACATTGGATCGTTACTTGAGTGTAATTCCCGATGCATTCATACTTGTATCCATTGATCATTTTACTTGCTTTCTAGGTTAGTTTACATTTCCGCATTTAGATATAATACATTTTCAAAACCAAATTCTTAGTGTTTGGCATTGCGCGATAAGCGATAATTTTCTTACATTCCTAATCGCCTACACATTGTTCTCTGTGGGATTCGACCCCGACTCATAGTTGGGTAAATTATATTGCATGCGACCGTGTCTATTACTTTTTAGTAGTGGATTTGGACGTCATCAGAGACCATAAACATCTAAGACTTTGTTTACCTACTCGGTCAGTTCAGTTTGTTCTTTCTGGGCCACGGCCAACTCAGCTCGGAGACATTTGATTCTTTTTGCTCTCCAAGAAGCTTGGGAGCATTCTTCTCCTTGGTAAGCCTTTGAATTTTGGTCTCATACCTATTCAGTTCCGCCTAAGATTTTGATAGTGCCTCCTGATAGCGCCAAGGACTACACAGGTAGAAGAAAAGGAATTAGACGAAGAAGGGAAAAAAACGCAAGTATAATATCAACAAAGGGAATTAAAGCTTATCCGATTCAGAGCCTGTTGTGCCTCATCGAAGAGACTCGGTTTTCCACCTGAATCTTTCCTCGATATCTCCAGGTCGCCCGAGCCAGGGATGTCCTCGATCCCAGTAAAGCAGCCACGGAAAAGGTCCTCCCCTCCGTGGGCTCCTTCCATGGAAGTAGCCTTCATGGCCCGAGCATCCTGAATCATCCCCTCGGAAAACGAAGGAAACGACAGGGAATCTCCAATTTCAACTGCCCCAAGTAGGTCACTTGGGGCGTTCTCTTCATCTCGAAGAGCCTCGAGCTCGGCACCCACTGCCTCTTCAACGGCCTCTTCGCCCCTAGGCAAAACTCCTTTCGGCACGGGGACTTGGGCCGAAGCATCCTCTTCGACCTCATTGAGCTTGGACCGGTCAATATCAGTCCCCATTGGCTCCGAAATCTTCCTAGCCCCGCTGCTAGCTCGAGTACAGTCTACCAGTCCTGAATCATCTTCTTATTCTCCTTCTTGTTCACCCTCTTCGGGCTTCTCTCGTAGTCTAAGGACTGAATCCATCGACAAAGGGATAACATCCCCTTTGCGAGTTGGCCTCTTTTTAGGCTTTTTCTCATGCTGGTTCGTAGAACTCGAAGCCTCTTTCCTTTTCCGGTCTTTCTTCTATTTCGGAGTAGACAATTGGGGAGGATTTTCTTCCTTCCCAGATGGGGGCCTCATGACAACATTTTCTCCGAGGCATGTATGAAAGGAAATCAAGTGAGTATGAAAAGAAACATTTTGGAAGAAGATCATCAAATACGTGAAAAAAGGCTTTCCATGATTTTTGGCCTCCCATCGGCCCCTTGCCAAATCACTCCATGAGCGCTCAGCATACGAAGAGGTCGAAGCTAGTTTCCGAACCCAGCTCTCGAGGTTAGGAATTGCACCGGGCACCCAAGAAACCACTACATCATAGGAAGGAATGTCGATGAGAAAAAGCAAAGGAAAAAAAACAATAAATGGAAGTTATAGGTGGGATTGTACTTACGTTTCATATTCCACTTCTCGGGGAATGGCATCTTCTCGGTCGAGATTAGGTCGGAAGTCTTTACTCGAACAAACTGGCCCATCCATATTCGATCCTTGTCCTCATCTATGCTCGAGAACAGCACCTTGGTAGCCCGATGCTGAAGCCTTATTATCTCGCCTCGATAGAGACGGGGGCTGTACAACCTAACGAGATGGTCGAGGGTGAAAGACATCCTTGACTTTGCTTGCGAAGAATCGGAGCAGGATGACAATCCGCCAAAAACAGGGATGGATCTGACCTAGGGTTATTTGATATTGACGGCAAAAATCGATGATGACGGGATCGACAGGGCCCAACGTGAAAGGGTAAGTGCAAACACTTAGAAACCCTTTCAGATGGGTAGTGATGTCTTCTTAGGGGGCTGAAATCACCACCTCTTTATCTTCCCAATGGCAGTCTTTCTTCACCTGCTCAAGGTCACACTCAGTTATCGTGCATACATATCTCGACATTGGCTCGCATCGAACAGGGACCGACGAAGTTTTCTCTACTTTGAAGTCGGAAGTAATCTCACACCCCCCGGGAACACACTCCTCAGGGCGTGGGTCCACCGATGTTTTATCGCCCGCCGACCGCGATGATGAAGCTTTTTCCTTTTAAGGAACAGTTTTTGACGTTTTTGCCATTTTTTGTATAAGTTTAAAGAAAGAAGAATAGAATAAGGCTTGGTGTTTTGAGAGAAGGTTGTTAACGAAACTTAGAGGTTGTGCAGAACGGAAAAGCTTAAGAGATGTAAAAGGCTTAAGGGATTAGAAGGAAGTGAAAGTAAAGAGTGAATCAATGAGAGAAGGGGCCTATTTAAAGGATTCACGACAACGATTCAAAGGCACTGGTGGCCGACCACCAACTGACGCTCATTAATGACTTTGGAAACTGTACCGACGGGACGCTTCAGTCGCTTACGTCACGAGGATGACAGGTCGTGGTACAAAATCGAAGGCTCAATTCGTTTCTTATCATTACACTCTAAGAAACGAGGGGACTATCTGTATACGGTTAAAACCGGGCCTACCCAATTTTGCTATTTGATCGAGACCAGGGAATTGCATCGAAGGTCAGCCTCGTAGTGGATCAAACTAGAGCACGAAGACAAGGTAATGAGATCGAGAATCGAAGTGCCTGTCGAGATTGAGGACAGCAGCGATCGAGACAAAATATGGAAGACTTCGAGCAAGCGCAATAACGGAAAAGCAAGATATCCGTGATCGGTCGAAGATCACGGCGGAAATCTCAAAACAGATCAAATCAAGGGCTATTGTTTAGGCTAATCATGGGATTTACTTCCGTAAATAGAATTGTACCATAGATAGGATTCCTCTACTATATAAAGAGGGTTCTAATCATTTTGTAAGCACTGGACATCCACAAATATCAAAGCAATATAATATTCTCTTTAATTTACACTCTCTTGTTCATCAGTTTGTCATATTTTTTACTATTCTTGCATCAACCAGTTCGAGGGTATCCGAGCTCGAGGGCTGAAGTACGTTCTAATGACGGTTTGCTTTATCTTATTGTCAATTTCAATTACTAATCTTTACATTTATCGATTGGTATTAGGTGAAATCATATGTACTTAAAACCATATTATAAATTTAATTGTTAAATCCAGTTTTTAGGGTAAACAGCGAGTACATGAGCGTCATCCGAGAAACAAAAGAGAAAACATTCAATGGAGAGAATCTAGTTTCATATCTTATATATGTTGGTTTGCCATTAATACTTTGCTATGTATATATAATATACCAAACGACATACTCATCACCAATTCAATAATTCATCAGTAGTATCTTCTTACAGGCAAATGACAAATTACTAGTACTTGTTTTTTGGTCAGGTGGTTGAGGAGAAAAAGCAAACGTTGTTTAACTATATTCGCTATTTTACTCGAGAGGAACCAAAAATAGACAATCAATTCTTTATATATATATTTTGTTTTATAATTTGTCAAATAAATAGAAAATAAAAAAATAGCGTCTTCTTATAGATGCATGGTGTAAAGATTAATCAATTTGACTTACTTTTTCTCTTGTATTAAATATTTTCTGCTACAACGTAACAATTTTATCAACATATTAATAACAGTGAAGTTCAGATTATTTTTTCTCAACATTTTTACGATGAACTCTCTTTTTTTATTCCATAAGTTATACATCAAAACATTAATTTGATTACAGAGGAAAATATTAACATATATGTTTACCCTAAAATCGGATAACAATTAAATTTGTACGCAATTTTAGGGATATGTGGATCGATTCAACATAAATAATCAAGAATATTAGATAAACGAATTAAAAACAGAATAAACGACCAAACCAGTTATAATGTTATGGCCTAATATGTACCCGGGTTGAACAGTGGTTTTGCCTTTGGTTGGGCCTTCAGTTCGAACCCAGTTATGAATAGAGAACAAAATTAAATAAGATCTTCTATAGTTTTTTTTTTTGGTCGAAAAGATATAGTTATATTATAGATAATCGAACTCTTACAGGAGAGCTGTTAAGAAGATGCATCAGCGGCATCAGATTTACAAAAGTAGAGTTTGGCACTAAGGCCCCCGTATGGGAACCATTACTATTAACAAAGGTAGAACTAGATAAAACACTACTATGAGTACTAGGTACAGTACTAGTTAAAATACTACTATTACACAAAGTAGACTTAGTTTTAATCATCCTTCTTCTTAGCATTCCATTTTGATCTTGTTGGTAAGTAGGTGTGGCAAAAAGTGTTGGACTTCCAAAAAGTAGACAGCTCTCTTGTGCATGCATGGCTCCATATTTAGCCAGACTATTTGCAACACAATTTTGCTCTCTGTAGATGCTTTGGAGAGGAGGACTATCCAGTTGTAGGAGTAATAACCTGCAATCATTAATTAGATTAGTGTATTGCATTGTAGTTGAGGTGAACATACCGAGTATTGCATGTGCCTCTGTCTCAATGATGAGTGGTTTGAGATGCTTTTGAACAGCAATTTTCAGCCCCATGAGCAGTGCGAGAAGTTCTGTTTGAACACTTGTCCCGTGTCTTGATGTTCCTGCAAATCCTATAATCCAGTTGCCTTGGTGATTTCGAAAAATACCACCAATACCATGTTTGTTCTGATTAGAGGAGCAAGATCCATCAATGTTAAGCTTATAAGTGTGAAGGTTTAGGCCTTGGGATGCCATTTTATATATAAAGGTATTAGAAAATAATTTTTTGATATTGGATTTGTTAGATAATAAAATTTCGCAGCCTTTAATATAAAAGGTATATTTAAAGTAAGTTTTTGATGGTCTAGAGTGTTCTTATTTCTTATAAGCCAGAGCTACCATAATGCAAACGGTATGAGAGTGGTATTTGGAATTTTATGAGGGGTGAATAGTAACTATGTATGTATAAATTGGTATAACCAATTTATATTATCATTATGGGATAGGGATGAATTGGTATGAGTAGATGAGACTTTAAGTGCAGTCCAAAGTTGAATGGCATTAGAAATTCTAGAAAGAGATGTGGTAATGTTTTTGGGGCCATATTACACTATGGACATATAAATGAATTAAGGATACCTAATCTTGTAAGATAAACAGCCGTTGGGAGTCTGTCAAGACAAATTAACCATAAGAAGAAGGATATTTTTGGTGGGATATGAAGTTTCCTCCACTTATAGGAGTATAGTGGATTTGTTGTGATTGGATTTATATAATTTATGATAGAATTGAACATTGACTTGACAGAGAATATACCATTTGGTGTAAGAGCCCAATATATTTCATCATATGTTGAGGGCACAATAGGCATATAAACATCTGTGATTGCAGATTGTAAATGAGTTGGTAGTGTGAATGGTAATGTATCTAAATGTCATTTATGATTATAATAGTAATTTGAAACAGGTATTGTTTCCTCATATTGTGGAAGGGGTCCATATATGCAGTTACGAATTAAGTAATTCTAGCTGAGCCAATGATCATTCCAAAATTTTACATGTTGGCCAGTAGTAAGATTCCATTTATACCCTAAACAACAGTAGGACCACCCTCTCATAATATTACGCCAAGTGGATGAAACTTGCTTTTTGATCAGTTGTGGTGGTCGTAAATAACTATGTAATAACACTTGTGCCCATAGTTGATTTGAATTTTGAAATAACCTCCATGCAAGACTTGCATGCAAGGCTTGGTTTTTTGTACTTAGGTTCTGTATTCCACCCTTGATCTAAAGGTTGTGTGATGGTAGACCATTTAATTAAATGTAGTTTTTTCTTCTGTTGAGTTGTTCCCCAGAGAAAATTACATTGATAACGATTAAGGTAGGAAAATATATAATTAGGTATTTTAATGTATTGCGTAAAGATATTAGGAATGTGGTTTAAACTTGAACGAATTAAAGTTGTCTTTCCTGCTTTTGATAAGAAATTTGTTTCCCACCCCGCCAATTTATTTTTAAAATTGTCAATTAAGAATTGGTAATCCCTTTTGGCAGGCTTCGTGGTAAATATAAGGAATCCTAAGTATTTCCCAAAACTTTTTCCTTCATTCATGTGGAAGATTTGTAGGAGAGTTGTTCTTATATTGGATGAGCAATTTTTGGAAAAAAAAAATTGATTTTGCAAAATTGATAGTTTGTCCAGAGTGATGTGTAAATTGAGTAATAGTATTAACAATAGGTTGACATGATCTAGCCGTAATTTTTGATGTGAGAATAATATCATCAGAAAAAAATAAATGGGATAACTGAGGTCCCTTTTTTCCAATTGAAATTGGTATCCAAGCATGATAATCAACTGCTGTATTTATTTTTCTCGAAAGCATTTCCAAGCATAGAATAAACAGATAAGGTGATAATGGGTCTCCCTGTCTAATGCCTCTTGTGGGTGTAAATTAGTCTGTAGGGTTGCCATTAATCAAAATTGAAGTAGTAGCGGTTGTTATGCATGACATAATTAATTTAGTAAAAGTGGGAGGGAAATTTAAGGTGATTAAGGTATTATGTATAAACGACCATTCTAATTTGTCGAAAACTTTTTCAAGATCCAACTTTAGAAGCATATTTAAATTGTTACCCTTCATTATTTGAAATCTGGTAATGATTGATTTCCTATACAATAATAGCATTATCAGCCGCTCTTTTATTTTTCTGGAAACTAGATTGAGTTGGATGAATAATATGTTCCAGAACAGATATTAGTCTGTTTACAATTATTTTTGTAATAATCTTGCAGATAGTATTACAAAGACTAATAGGTTGAAATTGTGATATTGTGGATGCATTATTATCTTTAGGAATTAAGCAAAGGAAGGTTATATTAATAGACGGATCAATCAGATGGTCGAAGAAAACTTTATGACAAAAATATTTAACGGAGTTACCTATTATATCCCAATATTTTTGATAAAATAATGGGTGAAGACCATCTGGTCCAGGTGCTTTTAGAGGTTTAAATGATTTGATTGCATTGATAATTTTATAGTCTTGCAATGGTTTTGTTAAACAAGACTGATCATATAGTGTTAATACATTAAAAGGCTGTAAAAAAAATTTTGTAGTAGAAGTAGTTTTTTGAGTTGTGAAAAGATGTTGATAGTACTGTGTAATATTATCCTTAATGTAATGAGGGTCAGTTATCCAATTTCCCCTTGATCTTGAATCGCAGTTATATGATTATGTCTCCTAGGATTTAGAGTACTAAGGTGGAAAAATTTTGTATTTGCACCGCCGTCATTTAACCAATCAATACGTGACTTTAATTTCCAAAAATCCTCCTCAAGCTTAAGAATTTTATTAAATTCCAGTGTTAATGAATATTCCAGGTTATGTAAAAAGTGCTTGTTGGATAATTGAGAGAAGATTGAAGACCCACCTAAACGAGCCAGTATTTTCTTTTTACGTTTAAAAATATTATCAAAAGTTGATTTATTCCATTCTTGTACTATGTCAGTGAATTGATTAATAGCTGGTAGTAATTGTAAATTATCCAGCCATGCTTGTTCAACTACTGATGGGAATGAAGGGTGTGTAGTCCATATAGTTTCAAATCTAAAAAAATTTTTACGAGGTAGTGGGCAGTGTTGCAGTTCTAGTTTAATGGGACAATGATCTGAATGAGTACGGGGAAGGTGTGTAACAAGTGCATCGGGGTATTGATTTAGCCAGTCATAATTAGCCATAATACGGTTAATACGTTCAAGTATATTAAAACTATTATGCCTACCATTTGTCCAAGTATAACAACTTCTTTTATAACCTAAATCAGTTAGATGACAATAGTTTATACAATCTAATAATTTATTTGATCGTGAATTATTAATAGGTAAACCACCAAATTTATCATCTGCATGTATTATCTCATTAAAATCACCACCTAAGATCCATGGGCCCTTATAATTATCGGATACACACATCAGATTTTGCCATAAGGATTGTCTATTTGCTAAATCAGTACTAGCATATACGGCAGTAAATAAACACTTAAAAGGAAAAGGGTGCACCTGAATATGGCAATGGATTTCCTGTGTAGTGGTGGCCACTGGTTCCACATTAAGCACATCGGAAAGCCATAATATAACGATTCCTCCAGACTAACCTTGTCACGACCTCAGTTCGCCCTCCGTGAACATGTCGTGATGGCACCTAGTCCCTACAACTAGGTAAGCCTAACAATGCGGAAATAGCATAAATTGCGGAAACAAATAATTAAATTAAACAAACTAGAAGGGTACTGTATATAAATGCCGCTCGGCATATACAACCCAATAATGCGGAAGTCTACAATATCATCCCAAAACCCGGAAACTCACGGGAACACAAGCTAACAGAAAGTAATACACGGCGCTAACTCCAGAATGTCTAAAGCAAAAGTACGAAAGGAAAAAGCTAACTGCTAAAGCTAGAATAAGATAGAGACTCCTGGTCTGCGGACGCGGCAGATGTACCTCGAAGTCTCTGCTAGATCTCTCCGCCTCGAGAGTGATATGCTTGGGATGAAGTACCTGGATCTGCACTGAAAAATATGCCGCAGAAGGGGCATGACTACACCACAGCGGTACTCAGTAAGTGTCAAGCCTAACCTCGGTTGGGTAGTGACGAGGAAGGTTAGGGCTCTACTGAGAATAAACATAATAATAAATCTTGCAACAGCATGAAATAAACGGAAATAATGAGTACAGCTATGAAGTAAGACAGGTTATACAAGGCAACAATTAACACTCAGAGAATAAGATAACACAGAGTAAAACAGCTCAATATCAATACCTACAACGAGGATCTCCCAGGATACCGTCCTGTAGTCCCTTTCATCCACTGTCCAAGGAGCTCCCGGGATACCGTCCCGTAGTCCACCATATGAGTATATCCGAAGGATCTCCCGGGATACCGTCCCGTAGTCCAACTATCAATGTGCAGGGGGATCTATCGGGAATCTAACCCGCAGTCCCAAAGTAAATATACAGCGGGATCTATCGGGAATCTAACCCGCAGTCCCAAAGTAAACAAACAAGGGGGGGAGCTACCGGAATTCCACATCGTAGTCCCAATGTAAATACGCAGTCACAACAAGAAGACATCCAGAAATGAAGTTCAAAGATACAAGGAAACAGGTAGTTCTAGTCTAAGATGCTATTCACGTAGTACAAACAAGGCAACTTGAGCAGATAGGCAATTTGGAACAACTGAGCATGCTTTTCTAGCTAACACAGTCTATAATTGCAAATAAAAATAAAGCAGATAAGAAAGAAACTCAGTCTAAATATTTAAAGTAAAACCGGATTTTTTAACAATTAGCTCAAGTACGCGCTCGTCACCTCACGTACAAGGCATTCAATTACCAATATCATATCCTGAGGAGAAAGGTCCCCCACACAAGGTTAGACAAGCCACTTACCTCAAACCGGCTCCAAAATCAACTCGAATCCACACTTTTGCCACGAGTATCCGACTCCAAATGGCCCAAATCTATTCGATTCAATTACACATCGTAAATAACATCACAACCAACTGATTCTACTATTTAATTTAAAGCTAAGACGCGAATTTAGTAAAATGACCAAAACGCCCCTCGGGCCAACGTCTCGGAACCAGATAATTTTCATATTTTTAGAACCCTCGTACTCTCACGAGTCTAAGCATATAAAAATCTCCCAAATCAGAGGCCAAACACCCACCCAAAACTCAATAGTTTGGTCTATGAAGTTTTCCCCATTTTTCATTCAAAAATCCGAAATTAAGGATGAATTCGTGATTAGATTAGTGGGTTTTAAGCATAAGAGAGTAGAGAATCGTAACCCAGTAGTTGCCCTAGAAAAACCTTCGAAATTTTCCCCAAATCCGAGCTCCCAAGCTTGTATTTTGATAAAAATGGCTAACCCTCGGTTTTGAATGATTTAATACTGCCCAGGCCCGTTATGCATCGCGAACGCGGAAGTAAGGTAGCGTTCGCGAAGAAGGAAAATAGAAGTTGCCAAAAATGACCTTCGCGATCGCGAGGGGGAGAACGCGAACGCGAAGGCCTGGGATCATGAAGCTACGCGAACGCGACGTCTGGAACGCGATCGCGATGAAGAAAAATAGCGAGGTCCAGGAGTTACCCTACGCGAACGCGTGACAGCTTACGCGAACGCGATGGGGAAGTAAGCTGGGCTTCGCGAACGCGGGAGGGATTATGCGAACGCGAAGAGGAAAATTCCAGGTGGTCAAATTAAGCCTTTGCGATCGCGAAGGGCAGCCCGCGAACGCAATAGAGGCATACCAGAAGCAGTAACAGTAGTTCAAAAATAGGAGGAAATGGCCCGTTGAGCATCTGAAACACACCCGAGGCCCCCGGGACCCCAACCAAACCTACGGACATGTCCCATAACATCATTCAAACTTGTACCGACCCTTAAACCACCTAAAACAACGCCGGAAACTCGAATTAACCAATGATTTAAGCCTAAGGACTTCAAATTCTAACAAAACACGCTTTCGATCAGAAACCTACCTAAACCTCGTCCAAATGACCTAAAATTTTACACACACATCCCAAATGATATGACGGAGCTTATGCAACTTTCGGAATTCCATTCTGACCCTCGGATCAAAATCTCACTATCAAACCGGAAACCTCAAAATTCCAACTTTCGACAATCCAAGCCTAAATTAGCTACGGACTTCCAAAACACATTCCGAACACACTCCCAACCCCGAAATCACCTAACTAATCTAACGGAACCATCGGATTTCCATTCCGAGGCTGTCTTCACACTGTTCCGACTACGGGCAACTTTCCAACACTTAAGCTCTCATTTAGGGACTAAGTGTCTCAAAACTCTCCGGAACTCAAAACCGAAAATCCCGGCAATTCAAATTAGCATGAATAGACTTCGGGAAAGCAGTTAATAGGGGATCGTAGCATTAATTCTTAAGACGACCGGTCGGGTCGTCAGCAACCTCGATCACCTGTGAAATTGAAGTCTTCTTTCAATATTTGATGGCTTTGACAGTGTGTTTCAAACATAACAACCAAAGATGGGCGATTGTAATCAAGTAGTGAACGAAAATTTCTTCTGAAATCAGCTGATTGAGCACCCCTGCAATTCCAAATAATGAAATTCATATGACTAGTGAGCGGTTCAAGCAGTTGATTGCTCCTGGGATTCCTCTGATTGTTGTTGGTCTCTCCTGGACGAAGACGTAACATGAGAAGTAGAAGCATTGCATACATCCCCACATCTGGGTTTGTTGTTGGCCTTAGTCGAAAGGATGTTCTCTGTAGATTTAGAGGGCACCTTATGAAGATTTTTCTTTCGTACTCCTCCTTCTAGACAAAGACCTTGATTCCATCGAGACATGCATGAATTGGACGTGTTTCCCTGTTGTAAACGACTGCTGCTTCTAGTTCTGCCTGAAATATCATGTCTTGTTCGAGTGGATTGGGATGGTAGGGTGGTGATTGAGGTGGTGATGGAGTTGGGGTTGGAGGTGTTACTGGTTCTAATAGTGGTGTGTTGGTTGTGGATCCATGTAAGGTTGAATCCAAGGGGTGGCAGGAGTGGGTGTGGGGTAGAAAGGCATTTGAAGAAGATGTGGGTGAAGATGAATTGGATCCCAATATGGTGTTGGGAGATGGAGAGAGTGGTATGGTGCAAGATAAGGTGCTTGCATCATTGACCAGTGGTATCTTCCAAATATGTCTGTCCCTAGTTGCATGCCCTCCGCTACTATTTGTGCAAGGTCCCTCGGATGGTTGATGAGAATTGTCACCTCTTGATGGTTGACCTCCATTGTAAATGTTAGAGCATAATTCTGGAGGCCTGTCTCGAGCCAAGATGTTAGATGTGTTGGTGCATGGGGTGTTTGAGCAGTGTAGATAATTGTATTGGGCTCTATTATCAGATGTGAGGGAGGATGGGAGAATGGAGTGTGATTGTGATGTAGTCGATGAGTGTTTTGCCTGGTTGGGTTTTGTTGTCTACGTAAGTGATTGAGGTTGTGTGGAAAAATCTTCTAAATTGATAGAAAGTGGGAGTGGTTTGAGTGTAGTAAGTTGGTCCGGATTTGAATGAGGAGCTATAGAAGAAACTATATCAATGGTAGATATGGGCGGTTGGAGTGACAGATTTGGAGTTTGTGTGTTGGAGTGGGTTGTAGAAGTTGAGATATCATCATGACCTAGTTGCATGGGAGCTACAATAGGATTGTTCAAGGGTGATGGTATTCCGGTATTCAAAATAGGTGTTGGATGATTGGATAGATTGTGTAGTAGGTTTGCTTGGGGTGCTGAGTAAGGTGTGTTTGGGCATTGGAGTATGTCTTGCATGTGGGATGGGGTAACGTGTCTATCTGCATGGTTTGTGATATGTATTGGGTTTTGAGGATTGTCTAATTGGACCGAGTGGATTGGTACTTGAGTGGAAATTATAGGGTGTAATTGGCTCTTTTCAGCAAGATTATTTAATAAATTAATATTATCAAAGTCATTAGGAAATAGGGTAGAAAATTTATTATTATTTAAAAAAGGAGGTGGGGATGTTTTAGGATTAATATTATAAGTACTAGGAGGGCTAATATTAGGAATAGTTAAATTAGTGAAAGGAAGATTGTTAGGAGTAATTGACACATGCTTACCTGAGTGGCGTGTAGGATTAGCAGCCGAAGTTTGCACTGGTTGGAATTGATTTGCTTTGTAAGAGTTCATTTTCATGAATATTTTTTTGGGAAATTGAATATTCTTCCATTCTTCAGTAGATAAAATTGAGTTATTAGAATTGTTAGGATTAGTATTGGTTGATTGGTTCATGCTAGAGATATCAGTAGGATGGTCATCTTGGAATTGATAAGTACAAACTTTTTGATTGTGTCCCATCCGACCACACTTAATACATAGCAAATTTAATTCTTCATACAGGATATTTTGCTTATGATTTCCAATGTAAATGTGTGTCCGTAATGGTTGATCCAAAGGTACTTCAACACATAACCTTGCACATCTTCCTCTTGTTGTTGAAGAGGTGCAAATATCAACAGTTAATAATTTTTCAATTTTATTACCTAGTTTCTGAAGAATCTGAAAATCATAAAATTCAGTAGGTAATTCAGGTAATCGCAACCATATAGCAGAGTACGTGATTTTTGTTTCAGAAGCCATAAACTTTGGTTCCCATTGACGAACAGATAGAAAATGATTTAAAATGAACCAAGGTCCATCCTGTAATGCATGAGTCTTATTTTCCTCTTTTTGAAATTTAATAAGGAAAAAATCTGATCCTAAATCGATGAGAGGTAGATTTTCAGTTGGTTTTCATAAGGCATATATTTTTTGCCTAAGTATTTGATGTCCAATCTTGCGACCATATACCTTAACGATTACTGCATGTTACCATGGTTTGTAAATCCTATTTTTTTCTTCAAGAGAGAGTGGGATGAAAATGGAGGGGTCAGAGGGTGACTCCGTTTCATCATTAATCACCAAACTAAGGTTTAGTGATTCATGTTGGGTAGATGGTGAAGAGGTAACATTATAAGAGATTAGGGTATTTAGGTATGATTTGGTAACAAATTGAGGAGGATTTGAGACAGTTTCATACGTATCAATATTCATATTGCTATTTGGACTGATGGTGGAATTGTTGAG
Organism: Nicotiana attenuata; assembly: GCF_001879085.1. Taxonomy (NCBI): domain Eukaryota; kingdom Viridiplantae; phylum Streptophyta; class Magnoliopsida; order Solanales; family Solanaceae; genus Nicotiana; species Nicotiana attenuata. The sequence continues at coordinate 217,857 of NW_017670692.1, forward strand.
TGAAGTTTTGGATGATGTTAAAGCTAAATCCATTAGGATGTCAAGTGGTTTGGGTGGTATGGAATATGAAGATTCGTATTGTTGGGATTTCATGGAGAGAGAATTTTTTTCATCAGCTTTCTAGGACGCGATTACGATCTTGAGTAGGAAATCGATCTTCTATAGTAGCTAAAAGGCATAAAATGAATTTGTATTCCTTTAATTTGCATGTTACAATGTCCCTTATAAAAGAAAAACTTTCCCTTTATATAATAGGAGAGTGTCATCCCTCTAAAAAAGGTAAAATCTTCCTTTCTCGTTAATTACTAATACGTAACCGACATCGAGCGAACTCTGCACCGTGATATCCGGTTGGGTGTGAATATTACGGGCCTCTATCCGTCATGTGTAATATTTTACCGTATTTTTTGAGGTCCTAGAACTCGTACCGAGTCCAGGATGCGTCTCTTTATCAGGCCCGATGATGAGCACATCGTTCACTTCTCACGGATCTCGATACAAAGGGCTCCCAACCTCGATTTCAACCTTGTGTGTTCATGCCCTTATTCCATTCTCTTCACCGAAAAATCGGGGTATGCGTTATCCTCAATTTTACTCGTACAAAATATATTCTTTAAATTTTAAGCCGTTAATTATGACCTCGTGCGTCATATCAAAGTATAAAAGGAGGAACAATATGACAAAGTATTTGATAATTAACATGCAAAATCCACATAAAGATTTGGTTAATTCCCTTGTGTTGTGTCAAAAATTGTTTTAATAGTTTATTTGAGACCCAATATTGCCATATTAAAAGGACTTGATTATACAAAAAAAAAATCAACTTAAAGTGATGAAATCCAAAATTTCAATTCTAGATTTTGAAACGACATCAACAAGTTTATATATATATATATATATATATATATATATATATATATATATATATATATATANATATATATATATTGTTTGGCCCCGTGAAAATTTTACTTAAAAACCCGAGATCTCGTAGTGCCAAGTTCGGACCCTTTGGACTGTGCTGTGTATTAAAAAGTTAAGGAATAATATTTCTCCAGAAAAGTACGTTTCTACAGTCCATTATGCGATCGCATAATGCCTATGCGGACTGCATAGTCGCCGCAGAGTCAGACAGTGCGTTGGTTAATTTTGAGGTCAACTATGCGACCAATTATGCGATCGCATAATCAATATGCGGGCCGCATAGTCATCGCATAATTCCCTTGGCATTTTTGCGAGGGGCAGTTCTGCGGTGCATTATGCAACCGCAGAACAGGTATGCGGACCGCATTCTTGTCGCATACCCGGGCAGTTTGTTCAGGTTTTGGGGACCATTTTTGCGGTCCCTTTTGCGGGCCGTAGTCCTTTATGCGATCGCAGATTTTGTCGGGGCTCCTATTTTCTAACTTTTAAAACCCGACCCCATTCTATTAAAAACACCCCTTAGACCCCTTTTATGCGATTTTCCTGAAAATAGAGTGAGAGAGGAAGTTCTAGAGAGAGAGAGAGGGTGGTCTTCATCAAGTCCCCATTTGATCTTTGCCTAAGCCCTTGACGATTATCAAGTAAAATCTGCTAGGTCTTCATCCTAAGCGGTAAGAACTTGTGCCCTAATCTATAATTTCGAAATTCTACTAAAATAAGTGATCACGGGTGAGTTCGTGGGTATAGAAATTAACTATCTTGCATGCATGAGTGACAATGGGGTATGAAAAGATTGTGAGTTAAAAAGATGACAATTGGGGTGGAAGGTGATAAAAATCTCTCACAAAGGGTCCTAAAACCACAATGCACACCTAGCGCTTGACAATATGCTCAAATAAGCTAGAATCTTAATCATGTCTCTAATTCTTGGCTTAATTTGTAATTCTCATAAAATAGATCGAAGTTGCTGGGAAATTTCGAAATTTATTGTAAAGATTTAGAGGAAGCTCCATTAAGGTATGTATGGCTAACCCTCTTCTTCTTAGTGTTGAATTCTTAGTGTCCAAATAGTTGGCGTGAGTTTCGAATTGATCGTACTTGATGAATTGCATTAATGTGTTGGGTGACGGACTTTCGTCCCAAAATTGTTCTATGTGTTTATTCTGAAATCATGATAGTTGAAATGTGATTATGTTCTCCAAGTGTTCATTATTTTCTTATGTGTGCATGCCTTATATGATAGCCCACTTATCGACACGGAAGATGAAGTTATATGAACGAATTAATAAAAGGAACACTTGTGTTGTAACAATGTATCCAAGTGCCAAGAAATAAATTAACAAAAAGAGGTGTTGTACCATGTAATGGGAAATATGGAAGGAAATGGGAACTAAGGAGTAATTGAAAGAGGTTATGTCCCAAGTGAGATGGCTTAGCCGATCGGGCCGAGATCGGACGCCATGCTGTACACATGGTGGCATTTATATTAGATTTTTGAATATCATTGTGGACTTGGATATGTCTCACTTGGGATGGCTTAGCCGGTCGGCCGAGACCGGACTCCGTGTAAAAATCACGGTGGCATTATATTATAAGTATGGCACTTGGCACTAAAGAACATTAGCCTAAAGGAAAGGAAAGACTTAACCAGAATCATGTGAACCTTATTTGGTGTTTTTCCTCGTAATCCTGTGATGTGCTTGTTGATGATATAACTGCCTTCTATTTGTTCACTGTTCATCCTATTAAGAACTGGGTTTGCCTTACATACTAGTACTGTATGACAGTACTAACGTCCCTTTTGCCGGGGGTGCTACATCTTTGAATGGATGTAGGCGGTTCCGTTGCTGATAGTGCCGATCGCAGATAGTGGTGCTCTCTTGCTCCTCTCACAGCTGTCTTGGTGAGCCCCTATTCCTCCCAGGGGTTTTGTAGTTCTTCTTTGTGTAAATTTCCATATTTTGAGGTATGGCCGGGGCCTTGTTGCCGGCATTATCGTTTTGGTCTTCTGTATCCTTAGAGGCTCTGTAGACATTTAAGTGGGTCATGTATGGGTGCCGGGGGGGTCATAGGATCACTTTGTATTTTGAAACTTTTCTCTACTAGACTATCAACTGTATGCACTTTTGGGAACTTAACTATGACATGTTGTATTTTAAGTAAGAATCTCTCTAGCAATGTTTATGCGTTTATATGACAACTCTCTCTCTCTCTCTCATGTTTAACAACTGGTAATGTATTACTTCTTCGGATATAGAATGAGTCGGGTATGAAAGGCTAGATAGGCTTGCTCGACCGGATTCCCTCGATCGCGCGCCGGTCGCGCTCCCCGAGGTTTGGAGCGTGACATGTGTGTGTGTGTGTATATATATATATATATATATATATATATATATATATATATATATAAAATTAATTTTTTAAAACACAAATATACTATTAGCGCAAAAATTGGGTTCCGCTGAATCTATAATCGGACTTCTAGTTCCGTCTTTATAGTCCATACTTCATTAGGGTACTCGGAGGCAGATTGATTATTTAAATGTGACAATTTCAATTTTTATGTTCTCACAACTGAATCTAATGTGCTATTGCAATTATGGTATACAGTCAAACCTCTCTATAATAACATTTTTATATAACAATCATTCACTATAAAAGTCATTTTTTTTTCGAAAACGATTTTATGTTATGTTATAATATATGTTCTTTATATTATCACCTCACTATAGTAGTCAAAAAATATCAAAACAAACGAGATCGTTCTAAAGAGGTTTGACTGTATATAAATTTATATACTTTGTGCAAAAAATACTAAATTCAGTTGTACTCGTCGACTATATATTGTATCTGCCTTGATGGTACATACTAATGGTAAGACAAGTAGATAAGATTTTTTTAACTTTAAATTTTTCAGAGCCCATTTTGCTAACATACAAAAGCAAAGCATCAAATCAAAGCAAAAAAATCAAGAACCAATGTCAAAGGCCATATGTTTATTTTTGTCATTAAGCTGAATTCAACTTCAGAAAGCTGAACCCATCACTTGAGAAAAGTGTCTCCTAGCTTTTGTACTACTACTACTACTAATTATCAATAGGAATTGTGTCTGTTTGTTTTTGGAAGCTTCTATGATTTCAAGATGCTCTTTGAGAGTTGAGAGAGTAGAAGAGCACTTGTACATTTAGATAAGGATTTAAATGAGAAATTTATACAAATAGTCAGCTGAATTTACTATTTATAGATGAAGGGAAGCCTTGAAGCAATGGTCGAGTTGTCTCCGTGTGATCTATAGGTCACTGGTCGAACAGTAAAATCAACCATTGATGCTTGCATCAGGGTAGGCTACCTACTTCAAACTCCCTTGGGGTGCGGCTCTTCCCCGGGTCCTGCATAACCGCGAGATGCTTTGTATACCAGGCTATCTTTTATTATTTTATAATTTTAATGTAGATTATAGGCACTGATTATATACGGTAATATACATACGATATACAGGTTATACATATATTATACATCCGCCAGTTATTTTAATTTTAAGCGGCTGGATGGGCGACTAGGTTAGATTTTCTTTAATTTTATACACTGAAAATGTGTGCAGTATAATATATTATACAAGTTAGTTAATATTTTTTTTTAAGATTACTAATTAATGATTACCATAGAAAGTTATCTGTAATTACTTTATAAATAATTAACTTGAAGGGGCGACTAGGTTAGATTTTCTTTAATTTTATACACTGAAAATATGTGCAATATAATATATTATATCAAGTTAGTTAATAATTTTTTCAGATTACTATAATGATTACCATAGAAAGTTATCTGTAATTACTTACAAATAACTTGTAGGGGAATTTTGACATAGTTGGTAAAGTTGCCGGCATGTGACCAGGAGGTCACAGTTTCGAGGCGTGGAAACAGCCTCTTGCAAAAATACAAGGTCAGGATGCATACAATAGACCCTTGTGGTCCGGCTCATCCATGATCCCGTGCATGGTGAAAAATTGAGGTTAATGCAGTACTCTCCAAGATAAACAGTTCCTTGCTGAGGCAGTAAACTGGTGAGAAACAGGACATATGTATAATGACAAAGATCCCAATATGGGGTAAGTTGACTAACAAAAGAACATGAAAAAGGTGACAATATTACCTTTGTTTTCCCATCTTGAATCTCACATTTCGAAAATTGTGTTCCATTGGGGGAAAATTAATTTGGGAATTATTTTCTATTATGAAAGAGTAATCAAGGGGTTTCTCATCTGGATCATATATAGTAGAACAAATCTCAAGACTTTGAAAATTTTAGTGCTTGGATATATATTTAATTTATCTATCTATCTATATTATTATAAAAGCATGAATACAAAGTCGGTTTACAAAAATAACCTTATAATATTAAGCATAATAACTCATAATAAAAGGATATAACCGGAATTCTAGATATTAACATTATAATCCTATTAGTTTTAGGACATAATACTACACGTTAGAATCCTACACGATACCAAGACTACTTATAAAAGGAATTGTAGCAACTAAGCGGCAGAATCACTTATATGGACGTTCTACATTTTGTTTAATCTCTATGCAAATGTAAATATTTCGCACATAAAGTAAAATCATAGAAGAGAAACTAATTGGAATTTGAAGATCACTATTCAATAATCGGATCTTGTGATAGAATGATAAACGAGAAGTCGAGAACCTAATTTTATCCAAATTTTAAGGTTATTAAATACAAATGGAGGACAAGTTATTCACCCAAATCACTTTTACTCTTATCTATATCTATATATGTTTATGTCTATCTATATCAATATTATTATAAGAGCATGAATAAAATGTTGGAGTACAAAAATAACATTTTAATATTAACCATAATAACTCACAATAAAGGGACATAATCAGAATTCTAGACATTAGCCTTGTAATCCTATTAGTTTTAGCCTTTTAGGACATAATACTACACGTTAAAAATCCTACATAATAACCTTTAAGAAACCTATTAGTATAATTTTTTGGCATAAATATATAATACTTCATGTTAGAATGTACACCTAATACGTTTAGGAACATGTTAAATTTTCTATTAGTATAATTACTTTGGGGATATGGACATATTTTTAGCCATGTAATCCTATCATTTTTAGGATATACTTCTTAAAAAATTTCTATTAGTAATTTAACTTAAAAACGTATTGTATTGTCCAAATCCATTTAGAAACATGAGAGTCTATATCTATCTATCTATATTATTATAAAAGCACAAATGTTCTATGCTAAATGTCGAACAACAAAAATATCCCTAAAATATTGATTGACATTTATACCCTTAATTATTTACATTAGTGTTTACAGAAAATCGTATGAAAAGGACAAAACTAGAAATACTACACACTAGGATAGGTACTTATAATAGAATCCATCGCAAATCAGGATCTCTTCAGCGGCGGTGATTTATTACAACACTAAGTGCACAAATATTGGTGGATTTGAATGTTATATTATATGCAAAATATTAATTAATATTTGAAGAGATTTAACTTCCATTTTTTATTCATGGTATCTTTATTTTCCATGCAGAATCCCAAATTAATATATATTTATATTATAAATTTTCTACCTAATTCAATAAGAAAAGATTAGTAATCAAAATTTTAGTTGATTATAAAATTATAAATATTAAAAAATAACTTAAATGGCTAATTTATTCTATTATATGCAAAATATTAATTGATTTTTGAAGAGATTTGACTTCTGTTTTCTATACATGGTATTTTTATTTTCCATACATAATCCCAAACTAATATATATTTATATTATATACTTCCTACCTAATTCAATAAGAAAACTAGAAAAGATTAGTAATCAAAATTTTAGTTGATTATAAAACTTTAAATATTAAAAGAATAAATTAAATGATAATTTTATTCGATGCATAATTTATCTTTAAAAGGAAAAAAAAGGATAAACGATATTATATTTCATTAAAGGCCTTCGGGCTTTTAATATAGTCTGTATCTATCTATATTTATCTATATATCTATCTATCTATATTATTATAAAAGCACGAATGTTTCATGCTAAATGTTGAACGACAAAAATATCCTTAAAACATTAATCAACTTTTATACTCTTATATTTTGTTAAAAAGATAGTTCCATATTGAATAAAATAATAATAATATCTAATTAATTTGCCTAATATTTAGGAATCTAATACCAACTAATGATAGAATTTCTCAATGTACGTTACCTCCTGCCATCATCCACATTAGAGGCGCATCCGGGATTTAAATCTTATGGGTTCAACTTTTAAGGTTTTTAGCATTGAACCCATTATATTTTTAAAGTTATGGGTTCATATCCGCTACTTTTGCAATTTTAATAAATTTTTACATATAAATTGTTACTCCGCATCGAAAGTTATGGGTTCAGTTGAACCCGTTGGTTGTTCACTACATCCGCCTCTGATCCACATCTCCTACACAGTTATACCAACAATCTCCTATATTATTCTTTTATTAAATGACCAAATATTAAAACTTTGAGTTGGACAATATCAATCAAACCATGCTCCTTATGATTATTTTTTAAAATTTAATTTGAAACTCTTTCATAAATAATTGACTTAAAAATCTCGTGTAACGCACGAACATAGAAACTAGTAACAGTAAACGTATAAAGAGCTTTTATATTATTAGTATATTAAACCTATTGTCGCACGTTAAATACGGGGCTTATATTTTTAGGTTGCTAATTTCACATTATGAACACTTGTTTATATATTGTTTTAGATGATCTGATAATATCTCATTATATTGAAAGTTGAGAATTTCGCTTCTAATGGATGGGATAGCGGAGAGAAAGAAAATAATCTTCCTCGTGCGCGCGCGCACACTTGTATGAGTCAGAAATTATCTTAGTTATGTTTAAACAATATCAGCATTAAAAAGGGTGCTTCAAAGGCTGCCACGTGTCGCCGGTGTGACTTCGATAAAAGGCATAGTCGGGGTCGAAGTTACCTAACAAGAAATGAAAGGCGGGGTCGAGGAGTCAATATAGATTGAGGTCGAGGACGAGGACTCTTCTTAAACAGAGTAATAACAGCTAGTTTTAGGATAAGACTTCAAAGAGAATATTTCAGTGAATATTCTCTGGATCTATATTATTAGGGTTTTATGACACATGCTCCCTTATAAATAGAAAGAGACAGTTATAGGGGACATGAAACACCCGCTTGTAAGACAACACATTGACATTCTTTGAAGATTCTTGTTTTATTATACACATACAAAATATACCTATTTCTTGAGATTCTTGTCTAACTTTTCTCCCACGATCCAAGGAGAACCCGAATATTCAAAGGCCCATCAATACCAAAGAATCTCATCTTCAGGTGACTCACATACTTTTATTTACTTAAATATCATTCATTGCTATTTATTATTATTTAATGTTACCTCCTTCATTCTGGGATCATTGAATATAACCATATTGCAGGCATTTATTGCTACTTAGATAATACCCGTATTATCTTGCCACGAAATCGATTTAGACGTCTTTTGATATTAACATTGATTAAGAGTAACTCTATTTTATTAGTAACATAAATCTAAATTTTGGGTCAAACAGCATTATATTTGGCAAATAATCTTCCGGGTCTATATTAATTTTCAATTCTTTAAAAATATTTCGTCAATTACTACGTTCTACCTCCTCTTCGGCCTAGGTATCCACCTTGAGCCTTTCCTCCTAATTTAGATGACACACTTTCTTTATTAGTCCGTTTCAAAAAGAATAACACATTTCTACAATTAGAAATAATTTAACTTTAAATTTTTTATTTAACCATTTTACCCTTAATAAGAAGCTTTTACACTCACAGAAATGTCATGGCCCCACAAAGCTTTTAGCCCTACAACTTTTAAGACCATAAGTTTCAAAAGTCTTTTTAATTTTCCTCTTAAACTTCGTGCCGAGTCAAATAGAGAGAGTACTTATTTTTGCGCACAAACAAGCAGGGTGGATCTACCATGTAACTTACTGCTTAAATTTTTGTCTAAACTATAGTATTTATTTATTGAGAAATTTATTAAATAAGTATAAATATTTACTTCTAAATTCAACTTCTTTTTTTTTTGTGTGTGTGTACATTAACTTGAAATTGCTGTAGAAATTTATAAACTTCAAATTCTAGATTTGCTTCTGTAAAAAAAATTAACATTCAAGTAGTAATTTGAATTTTGAAGAACTAGGGTTCAAGATTTCGAGCATTGGAAACCTCCATAACCACGAACTTTTTAACAATGTCAATTTTATTTTATTCATAGTAACTGAGTTGTATCCTTGTTTTAGGCAGAATGTTTTTATTGACTGGATTTGATCTTTTTTTACTTATTATATTTATTACTTTATTGTTTTTCTTTGGAACGTTAATTAGTTGGATCATAAATTATTCGACCTGATTTATTCTTTTATTCATTTGTATTACTTTCTTAAAGTATACTTAGAAATCTGCTTTGCAATTTGAATTCAAAATATAAACAAGTACTTGTCATTTAATTTGAATAATTCCTTCATTTGGTCCCCTACATTATAGACTTTTAGTAGTATAGTAGCTTTTTGAGTGTTTTAAGTTTAATTAATTAAACTTATTTTAACTTGTCTTATTTTTCAAAGTTATCCTATTTTTTGTGGACATCTACATACATTTTTTTTAGACAAATTTTCACTCCATAAATTTAAACTCTGTTTAATATTATTGTATTTCGAGTTTTTTCTAACTTTTATACACTGATTGTTTTTTTTCTTATGCTATTAGTTCATCTAAAAGATAATTATAGATTATATAACCGTATATAAGTAGGAGAAGTTACTAAAAAAATAAGATAGATTACCTATTGTGTCATATGATAACATATAAATTATTTACGTTATATTATTAGTGTATATAAATTAAATTGATTTGATTTTATTTGTAAGCTCCAATAATTTTGTTATATTATATTGATCATATCAATTAGTATTTATTTATTTCAACGCCTATTAAGGGAGCCCCATGCATGAACTGTTTTCAGATTTCAGGGAAAAAGTTAAGGTGGACTAACTTAGTGAAGTTGAAATTTGATTATAAAAAGGACAATAAAAAGGACAAAAAAAACAGCAAAAAGTTTGCATTATCAGACCTTTTTTTAAAACTTTCTCATTTTCAAAACTGTTCTTCTTTCAGTTACTTTATATATAAACTCTCATTCATATACTCATAATTGTATAATAATTCTCTCTTCAAACTCTTCTTCTTCTTCTTCTTTTCTTTCTTCTCAAATGGAGAATAAATTTAAAACAAGAATTTCTCGAATGTTTAAATCTTCTTTTGGTTCATGCAAATCAAAGAATATTTCTGATGCCATTGATAATAAACCAGTTTTTCAACCTCAACATTACCAATTAGTTGAACTTTTCTCTCCAAAACCTCGTCCATTTCCTTCCATTTGTGCACCAAAATACCCTCAAAATTTCCAAACACAACAACAAAAGTGTTTACTTCCCAACAGTGGCGTACGTAGAAATTTTATGCAAACAGCTGTGTCGGTCTACTGTCACAATTCAACTTGTAAGTAATCAGTTTATGTCCGGTACTATGTTTTTTCTTTAAAATTTTACCTCGTCTCAAACAATAACTTAGCCAAAGGCGGATCCATGACTCAAATTTTATGGGTTGAGCCTTTAAAGTTTTTATCATTGACTCGTTGTATTATTTTTTTTTAATTACGGGTTCAAATATATTAGTTGTTGCAATTTTGACACATGAATTTATGCACCGCGTCAAAAGTTATGGATTTAATTGAACCGGAGATATTAGAAGGCTAGATACGCCCCTGAACGTAGCTTCGAGGGTAATTAGTTGAATACTTTTCGTTGAAAAATTATATATTATGCATACATATCAAATATTTATTTTTTGTACATATATATTAAATCTTAATATATTGACGAAAGTGTTTTATTTTTACAGCTGAGACAAATGGAAGAAAATGCCCTCCAGCATCACCAATTTATCCCTTGAGTTATGATTCTCAAGAGAAATGCAACTTCAAAAATATGAACAAATATTATGAAAAGAAAACCCAGAAGAAGAAGAAGAGCAAGAAGAAAAAGATGACAAATTCAAATATAAAAAGATTTGATTTTAAAGAATTTCCTAATTTTAATTATAAGGGTCTTTTCAGCAGTGATGAAGAAAGTGAAGAAGATGACAATAATACCCTTTTTTCATCAAGGTCATTTACTAATTCTGATTCTTCAGAATATTCTTTCCGGCGAAAGACACGGCGGAGAAGGGTGGCGAAAGGTGGTGTTAAAGGTAGTCTTGCGGTGGTGAAGAAATCAAGTGATCCTTATAACGATTTTAGGGTTTCAATGTTGGAAATGATTATGGAAAATCAAATATTTGCAGCTAAAGATCTTGAGAAATTATTGGAATGTTTTTTGAGTTTAAATTCACATAATCATCATGAGGTTATTATTGAAGTTTTTACTGAGATTTGTGAAGCTTTGTTCTCTAGTTGGTCTTAGGAAAAAAAACAAATCAAGAAAATTAATGTAATATGTTTTTTTATGTAGCTTTGTTTTTATGTCATTAATGAAAAGTAGTAGCTAGTACTCTTAATTGATGTTGATAGTATTTATGTTAATGTAATTATAATTTATTATCCATATTGTTCTTGTAGTATTACTTCTTCTTTCATCCTAATGATCTCTTGCCAAAAGTGGTTATTTTTCAAAATAAGAATTTAACTTACATATATTAATAATATAAAAAGTTCTTTCAGGTTACAGTTTATAAGGGTTGTTTGGTACGCAAACTAAACTATCTAGTGATTATAACCCTGATTTATCATACTTGAAAGGTGGGATAAAATAATCCCAAGTTTGATGGGATAAGGACGGATATCCAGTATTAAGTCTAAGATAATTTTATTTACCATGTTTGATTTTAGATAAATATATACCGTCAACTAAAGATGATATAAATTTAATCACACACCTTATCCCACATTATCCGACGTATATATCAAACGACCCTTAAATTCTTACATTATCATGTTGACTTGACCTACAACAACGAGTATGTCTTTGTAATAGAATAGTAATCGGCTAGAAATATAATTGTTTACATTGTATTAATATTGTAAATAAAATTTATACTTTCTGCATATGAAGCTTAATTTATGAACGATTAACTGTAATTATTTTTATATTGTGAAAAGATAAATCAAAAGCAGAAGAAGAAAAGGGAGGGCAACGATTTGATAGTAGACTGACAATAAGAAGAGATATTAAATGACAAAAAAGTCTATGGATAGTTCTAAAAGGTAATTCACTTTATAAACATTTGATTGATGTAAATAATGCATTTGTCTCATTTTCTTTCAAATATTTTGACTTATGAAAATTTTGGTTTGGCACAAAATTCAAGTTGATGAATTGGATTACAAAAAAGTATAGCAGGGTTCGAGAAAAGATCGCAGTCAAAAGATATAATGTAGGCAACCTACATTTAAATTAAAGGGTCGTTTGGTTGGAAACAAGTTATCTCACCATTAATTATTTCAGTGGCGGAGCCACATGGTCACAAGGGTGGTCATCTGACCACGCTTTGTTGAAAAATTACAGTGTCTATATAGGTAATTAAAATATTACGTTTTAGAGGTATATAACACATATTGAACAACCTTTGTCGGGATTTTTTTTTACTTTTTTCAAATACCCTTGGAAAAATTTCTAGCTTCGCCACTGAGTTATTTCGAGATTAGTTATCTCGAAATTGTTGTTTCACCCTTCCATAGGGATAAAATAACACTATAATCCCCGGAATTAGTTATATTGCAAATCAAACGTGGGATAAATTCATCTTAAATTTAATCCCGAACTAATTATCCTTTAGCGTACCAAACGAGCCCTAAGTACTCACATTTTACGACTCAAACTCGTGATTTATAGGTCATACGAAAACCATTTTACCCTCACCTAAGACTCCCTTCGAATTAGACACAAAATAATAAGAATAAAAAAGAGGAAGAGTCAATACATTTCAAATGACTCAATTATTAGAGGAGCGTTTTATGTATTGATTTTGACTCGTAACATAAATGCCACCTTGCTTTTAATTTTATAATAATATAATGTGTCATTTTGCCCCTTCATAATTGAAAGTTTAATGATTCAAATCAGAGAATTGAATGCATTTAATTTATTTATCAATTCAAATTTGGAATATGGGGTTAGGTATTTATTTTCAACTTGAATAGTTAAAAAATCTGGCTATTAATTAAATTTATCAATATTCATGAAAGAATCTATAAAAGAATCTGCAAACATCACTATATACTGTCTACAGTTAAGTAATCAGATGATAAGCTACTTTATATCTGCCAAGTCAGAATATAACTTTTTCCTTTCTTTTTCTTGTTCAGAAATTCTTATCCAGTTTGCCAATTTTATCAATTTTAACAATTATAGGAATTGACAGTTATAGATTCAGAATTTAAACTTTATGTATTGAACCTTTAGAAATTTTAGAATTGAATTTATAATATTTTTAAGGTTATGAGTTCATATTTATTATTTATTAGAAGTTTATTGTGTGTTTACACGTATACTTCATTAAAAATAGTAAGTTCAGATGAACCCGGTATTCGGTATCCCAAAGCTACAACTCCCTC